>NC_041358.1:22540382-22582882 GCF_900634415.1 Cottoperca gobio
ATCCGATAAAATGTGTATTACCTGTTTACTAGGGCAGAGCTACGTCCAGCCCGAGATCAACTCCATCACCTGTCCGTCCTCCCTGACACTCTCGTCCTTCTCTTTCTGACTTCTGGAGGGTCTTTTTCTACTTTACAACAGTGAGATTTATGCTTTCAATTTGTGCCCCAGCCACGGTGTTTGTGAATGCTCAAGCCAAGTAAAAAGTAAACAGCTCATTTTATTAATGAGACCTCAAGTGCAATCAGCAATTTCATGGCTATGAATCCTTATAGGTTTAGCCAGGAGGAGTCCAGCAGAGAGGGAGAGAGGGTAATAAAGGCTTGGAGAGAGGAATCGATATTGGCATGCATTAAAACATAGTATATCATTTTAGTGGTGGAGTAATACTGCCATAAAACGAATGGCATGGTTAAAAGAGGTAATATCCCGTACTGCAACTTTCCGCTGGCAGTGGGAACTGATTTTTAAAAAGGACAAACTCTGTGAACTCTGCAAGATAATATCATTACCAACTACACATTATAAACAGCACAGCCTAGTTTCCTTTCACCAATGAGGAAGTGAAGAACATCCTGTTCTCACATAATGAGGCAGGATCTCCGAAAAAGTAGTGGCTGGTTTTCTAAGATTTAAGAGGTCTTCATGTCCAGATAAAAATGATTGACTTTAAATCACATATAAGGACTCTTAGCGAGTATCAGAGAATCCTGAGAGGTCTATGGATTAATTAAAAGCTCACTTTAGACACAAATGACAACATAAAAGCACCACTCAAAGGATTTAAAGCCTTTTGGTGATTTCTTACACCAGAAATCCGTCGTATTAAGATTGTCAACGGAGTAGCATGAGGTGTGAAGAGATTCTGTCTGAGCCTACGACTGAAATAATAAAGAGCTTTCCATTTAACTTGAAATTCTGAAAACGCAATTTTCTTTATCAGCTTCTACTATGATCCATATCAGGTTTTATACATTGTATTTATTGTTATTTTTTAAATGTTTTGAAAATGACGATATTGGGTCAATCAAATTAGGTCAAAGGTCAATACACGTCTGTCTTCTTATCCGTCCTCCAAGGCTCATAAAAATGCTGTCGCACTTCTTTCAGACATCTATTTGAATGCGTTGTTTTGCAAATGTCCTATTCTCTCCTCCAAACACTCATAAATATTCACCAACAACATCAAATAAAAGGAAATGTCAAAGTGAGAAGCATTTGAGATATTTTTTTACTTGGCATTTGTTGGCTTTGACACAAAAATAGCTACAATTTCCTTTGCACAAGTCTTAAGAGGTTCATTCTGAATGTGATTTTAAGTGATTGTTGCTCCTGCGTTCAGGTGTTTGCTATGCATTTGGAACGCCAAAAATACTACAATCATCCATATTGGAGGTCAAGATTGGAGCCATTTTGCCTGTCAACCTAATGCTGTGCTGGGAGCTGGAATTATAGTACTACGTGCGACATTATTGCGTTTTTTAGAGCCATTTAATTATTGAGGGAAACTTCTGAAGGAGTCCTGTTTCATCAAAATGTCTCAGGCGTGAATGCATCGGCAACTTGTGAGCAAAAAGTGCTTCGTTAAGTGAAAAGATGAAGCAAGAATGAACAAACGATTGTGTTGATTCATTATGAAAGTACATGTGTACAGATACACATGCAGAAGGTAGACGGTGAGCAAATGAAAATCTCATTATACGCTTATACATGAGTAATCCCAACTATTCATCCCAACTTCTGTAGGTGGCAGGCACAGGCATTTGAAAGCCAGCCAGTTTGTCCTAACAGAGTCAGAAAAACACATTTTTCTTTGTAGACTAAATGCCAGCCGTTCAGATCAAACAGCAGTCTGATCAATTACACGGAGAACCTTTGAACCAGTAAATGCCACATGGAGACTTCACATCTGACAGGGTAGTACGGAGGGCATGAAGGGACAACGTTAATGCGACAGAGGAAGACCTTTTTTTATGTCAGCTATGTGGAAGAAAACGCACATTCATGCAAGAAAACCTCCAATCATTTGTGAAACACACCCACGCAGAAGCACATTGTAGCAAACCAGCAGCAGTGAAAGATCTGGTCACTCTTTTCACATTAGCCTAACTGCCTCCAAACCACAGCCGACATTACGTGGAATTAAATGGACATGAAATGGAGGCTTTGAAATGGAAATGTTTGTCACACAAAAGTTCTTGCTGAAAGGCTCTTTGTGTTTGTCCTCATTCATTGTGCGAGACCCTGGATGACTGACTTCCTTTAGCTAGCTGAGGGGCATTGACATTTCCATGCCCCTCTACAAAGATGGATACCTTTCTATTGAACCGCCACTCGTCCAAACAGCATGCGCACTCAATGGACCATGTTGTGTTTGTCAATAACTGTAATGCTGGTGTGTGTGGTGTGTGTATAGCAGCATTAATGAGCATATAATGATTTTGTGTGTGTGTGTTTATATGAATCAATGTGTCTGTTAGGACTGTGTGTGTGTGTGTGTGTGTGTGTGTGAACAGTGCAGGAGAGAAAGTGCTTCTGAACAACACTCATCGAATGTTTGTATTGTTGTGTGTGTGTTGGCACCGCACATTGTGAGTGTTTGCAGAATGGATATCCACAGCTGCATAAACTTAGTGTGTGCGTGTGAATGTCAAGTGGCTTCAGGGAACACGTGGGGGCTCTCGCCTCCCAATGCGAACTCTTTTGGGAAAGAGCCTCTTTCTGCCCACGCACATTTTGGTCACTCTTAGCAAACAATAACTTAAAGTTGCACTTGTCAATATGTTTGTACTACAAGCTGTGTTTGTATTATGTGGAAGGAGTCACTTGCAGTGATAAACCCCCACACACGATGATCGCTTCTCCAGGTAAAAACAGTCCCAACGACACAGCGCATCTTACCGCTTACAGCTGCACTTGAATTCAGTTTTTATAAAGTGGACATCCTGCATAATGACACCCTTTCACCATGCTGGATTCCCACTTTAATACACAAGACATGTGGTATTCCTGTTTAGCAAATAGCAGAGAGTGGCGAGTAAACTATGAGATGAGCTTCTGATCTTATCACATGATCTTTATTAGCAGAGGTGTGAAAGCTTCAGAACTGTTGCTTAATGAACCTGGTGATGAAAGACGAGATTGTTTTATCAGCTGCTGTTTCCAAGAACAAGTATAAACGTTCAGTTCTTACATTTTAAGGACAAGACGTTCTTAAAGTAATAATCCATGGCTGCTGGGAACAGATCTGGTCATTGAAAACTAAATGAAGTCTTCAAGGTTAAGAATGAACATTGACGCATCAACTATAACACAATTAACTTTGTCCAGTGTTTACATGTGTAGCTAAGTATATATCTTTAATCTAACACACAACACATATAGCACACATCTGCATATGTACTGTACCTGTGTATCTGCTGGCACCTGTGGGGAGTGTGTGTGTTTGTTTGGACATGTGAGTTGTTTGTGTCTGTCTGAGCGTGTGTCTCTATGTAGATGTGCGTTTTTGTCTGTCTGTGCTCGCAGACTATACTTCAGAGTCCGGGGCCTTCAGCTGTGTTTGGGTGCGGGTGGATTACAAAGGGATCAGGATCAGCAGGGAGAAGAGGAAACAGACACACTACACAGCAGCTCTGGTACAGCCCAAGGCTCTGTGCTGCTCTCCAGAGAGCTCAGTGCAACACTGATCAACCTATCAGAGGATCCAGCGTCTGGAGAAAAATCCTTCATTTTGGGGTTTTTGGTAAAAATAGAGAAAATGTTCCATCTATTTCACTTGGCTAAGATGTTAGGATCAGCAGGGATATGGTACCTCACCACTAGCTCCTAGCAATTACATCTCGGAGCCCCGACGATGTATTGAAACGTGCAGGCAACGATCCAAATAGTCTAGGTTTACCAGACATTTGTGTGTGTCGAGGGGAAGCGAGTAAAGTGAGCCTTAAACCTGCCTTGTAGACATTTTCCAAAGAAATCACACAGTGACATAAGATACATAAAACAGCTAAAGATTCATCTTAAATCACGTGTTTCAATGTGGATGTGTGTCCCTGCGTCAGTGCGTGTGTGTGTGTGTGTGTGTGTGTGTGTGTGTGTGTGTGTGCCCACAGTATGTTTCAGACAGGTCCAAGCTTTGGTTGACAGCACTTCTGCAACACTCTTAACAGCCTGGGAAAATGTAATGAGGTAAAGTGTCACAACATCTCACATCGCTCTGCTAGCCCTCACTTCTGACAGTCTGACTCCAATCACTGATGCTATGTGTGTGTGTGTGTGTGTGTGTGTGTGTGTGTGTGTGTGTGTGTGTGTGTTTGCGTATTCACTGGCTCCATCTTCCGTGTCTGTTTATACTTTGCGGGAGAGGGCCAGGAAAAAGAAGCCAGGAACAGGAGAAGCCAAGCAAGCTGCCACCAGTGTCACCAGTGTCATACCGAGTCACTCTCTATTTCTGTGTCCTCGCAGAAGGAGAGAGAGAGAAGCTGCAGAAAGTGGACGACTTTAAAATAACAGGAAATAAAGAATAGACCCGGAGAATCATCATGTAGAAATGCCATCATTTCTTTTTTACTTTCGCTTCCTTTCCCTTTCCTCACAGTACATTTCCTCCTTCCCTCTCTGCTTTCCATACTTCTTTTTTCATTTGTCACTCCCGAGTCTCTTCAACTTCTGCTTTCTCTCCCTCCCTCAGGAGATCTTTAAATGGCAAGTTTATCCTCCTTTGCCCCGCGAGTCTTGCCGGGCTAATTTCCTTTGAGTCGGGAGGGTTTACAGGTGTCCCTTTAGGGCTCCTGGTGTTAGCAGTGGCAGCGTCCCTCTGGGCCGTGTGAGGTTTGGCCTGTTCTTTGACATCTTTATCTACCCGAGACACCCAGGGTGTGATCATTAACACATCTCACCTCAGCTTAAAGGAACTACACATCTACCTCTTTAAATGGACTGCTTATACTTTTCTTTCCCCCGTTCTTCTTCTCCCTCACTTTTCCTCCACCTTCAATCCTTCTTTTTTTTTTTTATCTCTTGGCTTCCTTCTTTGCATCCTTTTCCTCCCTCCCTCAGACTTTATTGCGTTCTTCCTCTCTTTTACCGTTCATCCTTCCATCCTCCCAATTCTATTTCCTTCTTTCCTTATCTCTTGGTCCTCACTTTTGTGAGCGTACACACTTAAAATTACAATAACTGTACTCTTAAAGTAGAGCAGTTCCCCAGAGGGGTGAATGACAGGCTATTCTCTGCCTCCTGTCGCTATTTCTGACATACTTAAAGAGGAAATAGTAGAGTGGAATTATGTATTTTTTTCCTTAGTGCTGTCAGAATCAATTAATCACTGACAGTGAAATTATATAAGGATGTGTTTCTGAGAAGAGTAAGCTCTGATGTTGAATCTTTATATCTATTTCTGAAAACCAAACAAACGGCCTCTGGTAAAACTAAAAAAGAATTATTTACTTCTTTTTTTTAAGCTAGTTTGTGTTTGACAGTCCATCACACTTCAGGCCTGGTCAAGGGCTTTATCCTCTCCATCATCTTTGCTCTGTCTCTTTCTCTGTCATGCTTTATGGTATCATTCCTCTCTATCTC
This sequence comes from Cottoperca gobio, assembly GCF_900634415.1. Classification (NCBI taxonomy): domain Eukaryota; kingdom Metazoa; phylum Chordata; class Actinopteri; order Perciformes; family Bovichtidae; genus Cottoperca; species Cottoperca gobio. The sequence goes on from NC_041358.1 coordinate 22,545,963, forward strand.
ATTGTTGTTTCTGATATTTCTTTCTGAATAATTTGCCGGCGACCATGGAACTAAGGGAAAATCTAATCCCCTTTGTATTGTTGGCTGAGGTCACTGTAGCGTGTGCAGGGAACATCCCGCAGAAGCGAGAACATTTGACCATTTCACATTTCTCAAAGAGGATGTTTTCAGCTTTATAGTGAAAGTTAGACTATTGTTACATTAGTTTCATTGATTTGATGAAAATATATGATTATGAGTGCAATTATCTTCCCATTATAATATTTGTTGACTACATTATATAAGTCAATGTAAGTTTGTAGCAAGCAAAATCATAATTATCTTGTTTTTATATGAACATATTCTGATATATACTGAAGGTGTCAGTGAGTCAGAGAACAGTTCAACTAAGCTCACATAAAGATATTTCATTAGTTGCATTGACCTCAATCATCTAATATAATCTATGGTGTTATGAATATTGATGAAAGCTGCCAATCTTGCTGCTAAACTCCTAAACTCCTAAATCGTGTCTGACAATATTTTGACACTTAATGTTGAAAGCTCTGCACTGTAGCTGCTGAAGATAATCTTAGCTAACATTAACTTCAGTGCATATCTGCGATTCTGCATTGTTTACATCCATGTCTTCTTCTTCTTCTTCTTCTTCTTCTTCTTCTTCTTCTTCTTCTTCTTCTTCTTCTTCTTCTTCTTCTTCTTCTTCTTCTTCTTCTTCTTCTTCTTCTTCTTCTTCTTCTTCTTCTTCAATGATTTGAAATGACAATGAAAGTGTAATAACGTAAAACCAACAGCATAAAGTGCATTGTGTTGTCACGCATGCAGAATGCAAACAAAACATGGACCCACTCATAAAAACTCTGCTAGTGCTCCGAAACTCCACAGGGTACCTTTAAAGGTCCAGAGGACCAGCACATGCATCGCTGCATTAGTGCATGTGTTCATGTTTTTATATGTGTATGTGCACTCTCGATGAACTTGATGATATAAGTCTGATCCCGGTGAGCAGGTGTATGTGTGTCTGTATGTGTGTGGGTGTTGTTGTGTGAGGGTTTCTGGATAACTGATAAGACCCCCCTGTGTAAAGCCCAGCTCCCTGTCTTCATGGGAAATCAATTTGGCCCGCTTTCTACGTGGCAAGCCTTTTATATGCTTCACTAGTCACCCAGTGTATACACAGTCATTGCCTCCGTCCATCCAGCACAACACACACACGCACACGCACACACACACGCACACACGCACACACGCACACACACAACACACACACACACACACACACACACACATTCACTGCAGTCGACACTTCAGCTGATGACTAAATTATAAACAAGAGTAGCAAAGATGAAGCAACTCAAGGTGGCAAGTGTTTGGATGTGTGTGTATGGGAGGGTGGAAAAAAGATGAAACATGTGTACGTGTGTGTTGGGGAGAGAGAGAGAGAGAGAGAGAGAGAGAGAGCGAGAGAGAGGGGGGGGGGGGGAGAAAACGAGATAAAGAGAGAGAGCTGAGTCCTGGCAACTTGGCCAGCAGCTCATTAATCTGCAGGTGTGTTTATATCAAAGAGATACTGCATGCATCATTCACATGAGCACATACACACACACACACACACACGCGCGCGCACACGCACACGCACACGCACACGCACACACACAGCAGCTCATTCTCATTCAACTCTGCAGCCAGTATGTCCTTTGTTTCTCATTGTCCACAGGAGTTTGGATTGAAAGGAGTGTCCACGCTGATTGAATATCGGGAAATGATGCCGTCTACCCATCTCTTATATAGTGTGAACAGTAACTGCACATTCGTACACACCTGCAGGTGCTCGAGGTTGTATCCATGCGCTTCTATTAATCTGTGTTTAGTGTTGTGACTGATTTCTATGACAGAATTGGTGTGTATTGACCTGTTTTAAGTATGTATGTTTGTGTGTCTACTTGAGTGCAAACGTCTATGTATCACAGTCTGAGTCAGCAGCATGCCGAGGAGCTCCAGTCAGCCCTTCCTGGTGGGGTTGGCAGCATTGGAATCTGGGTGGTGGGGGAGGGCATAGCCAATCATAACGCTGATTGAGGAATCCGATGGCATGGATGAATTAATGAGGCATGTGAATACGGGCTGAGACAGCCAATCATATCCCCTTAAGAGCTCGTCAGCTGCCGACATACTGTGACAAACTGCTGGTCATCAAACACACACAAAAGACACATGCTCGCACATTTGCACACTCGCTGTCAAATTCAGCCTCATGCACGGTTCATCTGAGTCACTGCGCTGAGTCATATGTTGGTATATCATTCATGCTGCTTTAGTTGTTTAGAAAAACTGAATATTTCACCAAAAAATAGGTTTAATTAACTATAAAATCTACAACGTTTTTTTGCATGGATTAAACAAATGAGATAAACATTTGTTAATTGATGTTCTAGGTGTGATAGACAGATTTAGTCATCCCCTGTTTCCAGTCTTTATGTTAAACTATGTTGACTATGTGCTGGCGATAGCTTTATATTTACTGTGCAGACATGAAAGTGGGAATCGACCTTAATGTCTAACTCTCGGCAAAAATACACTTTTAACTACTTGCATAGTTTTTGTCTTCAGATTTTGCAAGTTGTAGATCCACTTTAAAGTAAGACGGTTGTCATTCTAGTGTTGATAAAGTTTAGAGGAGGTGAACACAAACACAAAGGTGTCATAGACACAACAGATGTTGTTAAGACTTCCCAGTATTTAGCAGAATGTCCATTTCCTGTATTCACCCTGTATCCTTGTCTGTACCGTACGTGAGCAATCAAACTGTTCATCATTTCATGAATCATCATTTTCTAACGCTGCATTCTTTCACCTCATGGCCAGCACCGGTTCTCATATTGCAGGAAGAAGTGTAAGCCAAGAAAGAGCAGTAAAACTCTACACTTTATTGACGTAGGAGAACTTGGCACATAAATCCGTTCCATCTTTAATGAAGGACTGAATGTGATGTCCTGTGGGGGTGCAGCACGCCAGTACTGGCCCTTTCCATCAGTCTTCCTCTACATACCCTTGCAACACACTGAGAATCTATCTGCATCTTTCTTTTTTTTCTTCGTCCTACACTTTTGGCTATAATTCAGCTTTATCGCATGCGTACCTCGAGCTCCAAGCATGCCAATTTCACTTTCCGCCTCGATTCACCTCAAACCGCCAGATTTTGGGGGGATCTGCTGACAAATATATCAACTGCCTGTTTGTATCTACAATAAAAAACAACTTTATCTGCACCCACAGCCTGTCCTTCTCATTCCATCCTCTTTGACCTCATCACTCAGATCTGTGGACACACTGGTAGGGTGGGTTAGGGGCCGATGATATTAATAGCCGCAACCTCATGAATCTTTCAAGCTCAATCATATGAGCTGATGTGAGAAGAGTGGGTCTCAGAGGAGGAATTAGTTAATATAGAAGCCCAGCGGGAGCGTTTCTCTTGGCCTGTTTAATCATGAGTAATGCATTATCTCTTCATATAGTCTTGGGTTGGTTTTATATAAGACAGGTCCAAACAGGTGTGTGTGTGTGTGTGTGTGTGTGTGTGTGTGTGTGTGTGTGTGTGTGTGTGTGTGTGTGTGGGAAGCCAGATCTGTGTGAGAAAAAGAGTCATAAAAAAAACAAACAAGAAAGTAAAAAGGAGAATATACTTTGTGCACACCCTTGTGAGCATATTTGGCAATTCAAGTATGCAGGTGAGTGAGCGTGTGAGCTTGAATAAGTTTCATTTTATGCATGAGTACAGAGGCTCTTCTGTATGAATAATTGTATTGGCCTTTGACAGGAAAATACAGAGCAAGAGAGAGAGAGACGGAAGCAGAGCGCCAGAGAGAGAAGGGGCGGGAGAGAGGTTAGGGGTTGTGGCGGAGAGAGGACGTGTGGCAGGAAATGAAATGTGTTATTTGGGAGAAATGCTGGGGGGCTACAGGCTTCTCTGCACTGCGGAGCAATTTCAATACAGCGCTCTACTGTAGGTCTCTGCAAAGAGCATCGCATTGGAGGGGTGAGGAGGGGAAGAGAGGAGGGCAGGGAGATGGACTGAACATGAAAGAGGAAAGAAAGAGAAGTGAGAGTGATAGAAGGGAGACAAGGAAAGTTATCGAGAAAGGTGTGTGGTGGTCAGAGAAATAAATGTACGGAAAGTTAAAATTACATTTGATAAAAAAAAAAGCAGGGAGGGAGAGAGGAAGGAAGTGTGAGAGAAAACTCAGATGTAATCAACATGATTGAAATGAGGCCAGAGAGTGTGGGGAGGTGCAAAATAATATTAATAAAAAAAGTATCAGGTGTGATTCCTGTCGACCAGAAAACCAACTTGAGGACACTGCTGTGTGCACAGATAGAGGATGTTGCTATTCAATTTATTCTTGCTGAAATTGACCTGGGAGTTATTCAAACCACCTGGGGAATCTGACGGCACTGTAGTGAGTTAGGTGGTGATAGGACAGTGCAGGTGTGTTTTCCACATGTGTCGTGCCATGCCCACTTGAACTCTGGTTGTTGTTTCTGACTGATTTGCTTGAGGAGAAAAAGAAAGAGTTATCTCCCTTAATTCAACATGCGAACGATGGAGAAAGTGGAGGAGGGGGAACCCCGCAGGGCCATGAGAAAGATGGATGGAGAGGAAGAAGGACAAGGGGTTGAAAGACAGGAATAGAGTGATAAGATGATGATCATTTACCGGCTTGACCTCACGTACGTATTCTGCATTTGAAATCCAATAAAGCACACGTGTACCAGCTATTAGTTTGGATTTTGAAGAGAACCCTGCATACATGCGTCTTCATTTATTAGTTAATCCAGATGCATATGAATGTCTCACAGCTCAAAATGATTTAACTTCCTCTTCCTTTCTTCTGACTCACTGATGACCTGATTCAGGTCTTTTTGAAGAACAAATTTTGACAGTCGACCAGAAATGATTTCCCTAAATCTTGCTCCAGTTAGACACACAATGATTTGTTGACCCGTCTTCAGCAACAGACTGAAGAGAGGTTAATGCATTTCCTCCGCAGCAAACCACAATTGAACTAAACAGAAATAGCTGCTGCTGTCAACAACAATGAGATTTGATTTTTAAGATAAACAAAAGACAACAAGACGGACACAGTATAAAGACTTCAGCGCATTCCCTTCAGCTCGGTAAGAGAGTAAGAAAGAGGTTTTATCGTGTCTGCACTGGCGTCCTGTAACATTTAGAATGAAGGTCCCCTCCTTATATACAAAGCCCCTAATGAGCCAAGACCAAGCTCCATTTCTAGCTTCCTTGTTAACTATTTGATTACAAGAACACTGCGATCATCTGCTTTTGGAGGTTCCCAGACACAGTAGAAAATAAATCGGCCATCAGGTTTCCTCATTAGCTTAACTCACATGTCAGAGTCAAGAAATCACTTGTTGAGTTGATCTTGCTTTTGTGTGTGTGTGTGTGTGTGTGTGGGAAGTGGTCGTATTAAAAGAAAAAAAACAAATCTGCTGCATTTTATGCAGGGTATGACGATCCTAATCAGCAGAACGGTTTTGCTCAGCTACCATTGATCTGTAAATGTTCATACTTTCTACGATGCTGAGCACCTCTTGGACTTCTCATCGACGTTGACAGAGTGAAATTAAAGTTGTGACTTCGGTAACTGAACAAACTCAATCTGCTGACGAGAATTTCATAAAATGCAGCTAATATCTTTTTTTCTTTCTATACAACCAATCCAAACACACAATGAAAGATAAACTGTCAAGCTGCTGTGTTTGTAGATCTTATATACGTTTTGTTGTTTAAACCACACAAAGGATTAAAGACATTAAGACTATTTGGCTATTTTATCTCGACACAATCAGTGAAAGAGTAGAATCCCCCAGAGGAGTTTATTCTCTCATATCTGTGAACTAATGTTTAATCCAGCTGTGGGAAAAGAAAATATAATTCATTATTGTATCTCAATACATGGCCATCAAAGTGACAGGCAGCAGAGTGCCTCATTAATCACTTATCCTGCAGCAGGATCCAAACAGTCCAGCTGATTAATGCTACACAATAACCTAACGCTTAGATATTTAGAAATGGTGTAACACATTGTTGTCTATGTGTCTTCATTGACAGCCCTGAATCAATTTAGATTAAGTTAGGAATACAGATGAAGTGAAGGACTTTTTAAAGATGAGGATCTGCTAACACTGAGATGTCCACAGCTTTTCTTCCTCTCTTCCTTACCCTCATTAATATTAACTGCAGACCTGCAGTAGAAACACAGGCCATCAATAATGCAGCTCTCCAAAACGCTTCTTCCCAAATAATTGCAGCTACAAGCTAAGTCCTGGAGACAGCCTCTAAGGTGTGTTGCATCTGTGGTGCCACTGCCTCTTTTTCTACTAAATAACAATGTTATGTGAAGAGCAGAGGCAGTGCAGAGGATTTTGGTTTATATGCCTCTCTATAGGCGATAATGGGGCTGTGGTGGATGTATCTAAACTAGTTTGGAACCTAAGGAGAAAGCATATGACCTTCAATAAAGATGGGTCAACCCTGAATGATGAACTGAAGGAGATAAAAGCTGCGGATGTGAAATGCAACAAAGCAATGAAGGCACAGGTTTTAGAAGAGCACTGTGTTATGTTGGTAAAAGTGTTATAAGCAATTAACCTTTTTGCTTTTGGCCGTAATTGATATTAAAAAAACATCAGATATGCAGCTGTTTAGCAACATAATCGGTAAGGCAATTAAACACTCCAGAGAGAAGAAAGCCGTAGGAGAGACGCGCAAGCACCGAAGTAATCAGTAAATAACAAATATTTTATGAATGTGCTTTCCTCCAGACGTTAAGGCTTAAATGTCATAATGTATTCCAATCGCTTCTGAAAAAAATATCATTATGTTTTGTCTCATTCAATAACAAACCCAAACCACATCGATAGCAGCAATTCATTACACACTACACGTGTGTGTGTAATTCATGCAGTTAGCATGAATTTGTTACAAATGATCGATCCAACGCTGGATTGTTGATTGATCACCAATGGTTTTAATGCACAGGCACATCTAAATGCTGCATACTATGTACTATTGGGTATAACAATGAAAGGCTATTGATAATCAGACCCAGGGCAATATGTCTCACATGACCTCTGACCCCTGACCTATGACCTATTTTCATAAGCATTGACCCTTAAAACCTCAGCTTGGCCTTTTGTCTTCGTGCAAATTAATATGGAACTCGCTGAGCTCGAGAAGTCGGACTAACAAAAGGTTTTACAAGTTTAGAAGTCTTTTTTAATTCAGGAATTTAGGCAAAGGAGTACTGATGGTGCATCTGTCTAATTACTGTTTATATTTGTTCCTTAAAGTACTTATCCATAATTAATAATAATATTTTCTCCAAGGCCTTAGATAAAGCAAATGGAAAAAAGACAACTTCCGAAAAAAAGCCCTGATAGCCACACTTGTAAAACTACAGTGTGAAATGTTCCACATACGCCACAAAAGAGTGCAGCTTCTGCACGTAATCTAACATTTACTATCGTTCAAACCACCGTTCTTTGGCTGTTACCCCAAATCACTGTCCCAGACAGAACGCTGTCAACAACACGAACCAAATGTGATGAATTACAGGTCAGTGGTGTGGGGTTCATGTCGCTGAATTTCTTCAAGTCTCGTAAGTAAGAAAGTCACTTTGATATTTTCCACATATACTTTATTTTCCTGTTTTCCCTCAGCACTGTAATCAGCTGCGACATCCATCACTGATCCTGATCATGGCTCCTCTGTGACCCATGTGTCCTTGCATCTCTCAGTCTCACACACACACACACACACACACACACACACACACACACACACACACACACACACACACACACACACACACACACACACACACACACACATACACACACACACACAGTCACTAACTAAAACAGTGCACTGCCATTTTCTGACAGCCACATTCTCCCTTCACACAGCTGAGAGGGAAAGATGAGCTGCCAACTACTCCTGGGGCAGGAGGCGAAAACACATACGCAAATAAAAAACACACACGCACACAAACACACACACACACACACACACACACACACACACACACACACACACACACACACACACACACACACACACACACACACACACACACAGCTGAATGCATATAACACATATTCAGCATCCTCTGTCACAACTGGCTGACTTGCAGCATATGGATATTCCCAGTTCACTTTCAGTCAGGGAGCTTCAACCAAAACTACTGGACCTGGCAGGAAAGCCCATCTTGGAGTGTGATTGAATCCAGAGTCCTACTAACCAATAAGGAAACAAAACCCACTCAGGGAAACTCGTTGGTGCTTACCTCTTGAATTCACTGCACAGTGGAGTACATCTGGTAAATGTTATGCCAACATATGTCTCTCTTCCCCGTGTGCCACAGTGACAAAGCATCTGTGTGCAGCTGCTGACCTCTGAGGTCTCTCCGCTCAGAACTGACCCGACAGTGACTCACCGATCTCGCAGCTCTCTCCAGAGAAGCCCTGAGGACAGTAGCAGCTATAGCCATCGCCTTCCTGCAGACAGCTGCCCTCCGTGGAGACAGGGGTTGGTCTGGCACGGGTTATTCTCCACTGTAAAGACAGACAGAGTGGGAGACAAATGTGAATTCATAATTTATTTTCTACAGAGAAATAGCATTACGAAAGTGATTCGAATGTTGACAAACTATGACAGACCAGTGAGCCGGCATTATGCCTCTCTCATTATCCTGACTGAGCTCATCCTCTCGCTGCTCTCTGACAGAAACAGAAAAAGAGTAGAGTGGGCAGAAAGTACGTGGTCTCATCCTCGACTCCATGACTTTCTACAAGGTGACAGATTGCCTGTTGTTGCATCTGTCGTGCCCTTGTTTATCATGACTGATGCAGGCAGAGAATGAGGTGCTGAGTGGACTACCTCCTGCCGTTCTCCTGCCTCTCATCCCAGGTCCCACTGATGAGCCAAGGTCCTCATAACTTAGCTGATCATCGCCCAGTCGTGCATACTGGCGCGGGAACCTATTTTTATGGCACATTACGGCGTTGCAGAGGAGGTAATAAACACATTTTACGTTGCTGGGCTATAACTCCATGCCTTTATAGGAAATATTCTGTCGGATGAAGGCGGAGATTGAGGAGATTAAGTCGTAATTATTGCTATTATATTTTAGGATGGAACGGCGGGAGGAGGAGAATTTGACAAGGACGGTTAGACCACAGAGCGAGTGTCAGGATTTTTTTATTCTGTGTGCAAGGAAAGACTGTAGGGAACTGGCTAGATTAAGTGTCTTTTTATTATCCAATCCTGATAGGATTCCAGCCCCTGACACAATCTGTCAGGCCATCTAATACACTGCATCTTCTCCATAATAACACCCAGACTCACTTAATGATGTATGAGCAGAGAGATGCTGTGCAGAAAACGGAGTGCAGTTCCCCTGAATGTCTGGGATTACTGTCATTCATATGTGTTTATGTATGTGTGTACGTATGCAAACATATGTGTGTTGCATTTCTGGATGTTTGTCTGACCCTGACTCATTGGTGGTGAGATATACAGTAACGTGGGTGTGTGCTCAATTTCCTGTGAACCGGAGTGATAGACTCTCACCGCCGCAGAGAGGCTGATGTTGATACACAAGGCAGGGAAGATGATGGAAAGGCTGCCTTTGAAAATACATAAAAGTGATTCGCTGAATGAGAAAAATCATTAGAGACAAGGTTCTTTTCTAAAATCAACAGCAGAGAGAAAAAACAGCAACACCGTACATGATTTGTGCTAAAGGTTAATGATGCACTGAGATGGTAAAATAATGCTGAGCAGTGAATGTCAGGTAAAATAAAAATAAAATGAAAACACACAGGATATGGTCAATGTGTGCAACTGGTTGGGTAATGGAAGAGAGGAAAAGGTTTGAGTCATTATCCATCTACCCATAATAGCTGTGTACTTATCACAACCTCTAGTTTAAAATATGATTTTGATAAATAAATGATAAATGATCAGTGTTGTGGGAAAGTGATGCTACAAATAGTGAATCTGCTCATTTTAATGTTTGCCAGTAGCATTTGGTAAAGTAGCTATTTTCAAAATCATGCAGATTCCATTAGCAGTGCTAGCATGAGGAAATGCTACATCCACATCATAGCGTTTCCTCTAACTTAACCCCAATTCAACTTTACCCTAACCAGTTATCTGTGCAACACCTAAACATAGTACAGTAGTAGTAATAATACTAGTTTATAGTGTAGCTTTCAACAAAAGTGTTGTGTTCCTTTACTTAAAGTACATCCAATAAGGAGTAGCCTGTAGCTTCACTAGCTACCGTTACAAAGGAGCTTACCTCTAAAACATGGGTGTCAAACATGCGGCCCGGGGGCCAAAACCGGCCCGCCAGAGGGTCCAATCCGGCCCGCGGGATGACTTTGCAAAGTGTACAAATTATTTGTTTTGATCATAAAGTAAAATACTGTTCCAGATACCTGTGACGAAATGCCTTTGTAGATACACTGTGATCCGTAAGTTGTAATGCACATGTGTAAATGATAAACTGAGGCATACTATTGTTGAAATTTTTTTTCTTAAGAAATTTCAGGTTGTAAAAAGATAGTTCATTAAATGTGAACAATTTCAGAATGTACTTTTACTTTTTTGCACTAAAACGAAGGGAAACATTTGGAGTTGTCGTTATTTATAGGTTATTATGCTGTGATGTTACTGGTCTGGCCCACTTGAGATCAAATTGTGCTGTATGTGGCCCCTGAACTAACATGAGTTTGACACCCCTGCTCTAAAATATGACAAATTATGATCTTTTTTAAACAACATAGAAATGTGACTTCCATTGTTGCTTCTGGCTGTTGGCTGTGTGTTGCTTTAACATGCCTAAATGATTGCTTTGCTGTTGCCACATGTAAACAACCCGACTATGTCGTCACATCAAGGGTGGATGAACGCAGAGTAACGGCAAATGTTTTCATGGAGGAAAATAGGGAAAGGTGTGAGACTATCAGCATGAACCTGAATCTACTTTCACTGCTGCTGTCAACAGCAACTCTTCAGGTAAATTATGTGATGTGATGTGAAAAGCTATTTTCGCTCAAACTTTGTCTACGCTCACTCTGGATGACATATCACAAATGTCAAAATGCTACAATTTTAGAAAATAGGCTTTTCAAGGAAGCTTCAGGTAACATTTTATGAAGTTTGAATAGTATATGAGTGTGTTTGTGTGTGTCATTTGAAACACCATACGCAGAAGCTACAGCATAACATACTGTAAATTAGGCATTAGCCTTATATAATGCTAGACAGGATGCAAACAAAAAGCTAAACTAGTTAAGCTAGACTAACTTAGCAGAGTAACATAACTGCTGTCTCTATAATTCATTGTTAGGGTTTTACATTTATTTTCTTAAACAAACTCATTAATATGATGAGATATTTCCCTCAAAGCCTAGGGACCATGAATGTCGACGAAGTGGCTAAAAACCAACACGACTGTGTCAATGAATGATGAAAACAAAAGATACACTCTGCCCTAGAAAGAAGCAACATTTTAGTCTCACTGTGATGGAAATAATGAACAATTTACACCAAAATGAAGACCAAAGGTTCGTCTGGTCACATCAGAAATGCTTTCGTAAAGATGAGAGGCAAGAGTTTAGTATGTACCTGTGTGCTCTACAGCCCCCCCCCCCCCCCCTCCACTTTGCTGACAGTGAGTATCTCTGCATGCTGTTTTGGTATTACATTTCAGCTACACAAATGTCTCTCCTCTGAGTCACAGCCTAGGCGGACACGTATCTGCTGCAGTGGAAAAGGTAGTGATGCAAACATTGTCAGTGACCGCTGAGGACCGGATCATCAAGTGGCATTATCGAGGAAGGTTTCAGCAGCGAAAGACGATAATACTTTCGCTCGCTTGTGTTGTTAATACTGCACAGGGTTTTTATTTGTCATTGCGAAAAATGAGAGTGATAAATCTTTAACCACAATCAATAAGCTCCTTAGAATTTAAGTGGATGGCATCACCAACTGATAGGACAAATTAGAGCATAGCTAGTGTGTGACAACTGTGTTTATCCGTGTGTGGGCACGCATGCGTTTAATGCCAAAAAAACCTTATAAGTCTATTCCTATTGGTCTATTTTCACCACAAAAGAAACTACTTATATACATAATTTGACCAGTTCCAGCAAAATTGCCTTCATAATGAGATGAAAAGGACTTCTCCTCAGCTACCATCTACCAGCACTGATAAATGGTGGCGGTGTGGTCTGTGGTTATACAGACTGAGAGCACAGCTGCAGCAGGATAGGACATTGATCCAATCTGCAGACAATTAGTAACGACTTATTAAACACAAATGAGACTGTGTTCTTCACCATCTGTCCATAAACATAAGCCTGCAGTCTTAGTGGTGACAGCACATGTACAGTATACAGAACCGTTCTGCATGAATGGATCAACACACGCTGAATCAGCCCTTAACATGTAACACAGAACTTAAAGGGAAGTGTGACTGGTTTAGTGTTTAAACATTCACGTCAGGACATGAGATGACGTGTGTGCGTGTGTGTACAAAGATGGGAAACTAATAATTAATATGCAAGTGAAAAACAGATTAAAAAGGAGAGCGATGGAGAGAGACCCTGGTCTGTAGGACCAAATTAAAATTTAGTATATAAAAGCACAAGGATGAGAGAGATGGACTCTGAGAGAGAGAGAGAGAGAGAGAGAGAGAGAGAGAGAGAGAGAGAGAGAGAGAGAGAGAGAGAGAGAGAGGGAGAGAGAGAGAGAGATGGACTGAGAGAGAGAGAGAGAGAGAGAGAGAGAGAGAGAGAGAGAGAGAGAGAGAGAGAGAGAGAGAGATGGACGAGAGAGAGAGAGAGAGAAGAAGGGACTGAGAGAGAGATAGTATGAGATAGCAAGAGAGATAGAGATAGAGAGAGAGAGAAGTCCTGATTTAGAGATAGTAATAGATAGAGAGAGAGGCACTAATAAGATAGATATAAGTAGATAGCTCAGCATGACTCTTTGCTTCTCTCGATCGATCACACTTTCCTTATCTCATATATCTCTATTCTTTCTTAGCTTTTCGCTCTCTCTCCTGCTCTCTTATGGTTCTCTCGCTATGCCTCGTCTTTCGTTTTCTCTTCGCGCGCTCTGCTCTCTCTCCCTCGCTGTCTCTGCTCTCCCTGCTCCCTCGCTCGCGCTCTCGCTGAGAGAGAGAGAGAGAGAGAGAGGGAAATGTCAGCCAGGGAGGGACATAAAGTCACAGAGGAGGCTATCATACATTTCCTTCTCTCTTAATGCTTGCTGCTAGCTTATGATTAATTACACATTGGTCTTAAAATAGGTCGCCTCTTCTATTCCTACTGCGTGTCTTTTTTTTTGGTGCCAAAGAAAGAAAGGAAAAGAGAAAGAGAGGAAGCCAAAGACAGAGAACGAGAGGATGGAAGAGAAGGGCAGTCTCTGTACACTTTATGAAAGACACATGGGGGTATGAAGAAAGAGATTTTAGGACTTACAGGAGTTCAAACTTTGCAGTCTGAATATCTGAACTTCTTCCCTGACACTGAACAGATACGGCAATATCTCTCAATCTCTCAATCCGGTGCTGAATTTGTGAAAATATGTTCTTGTGTGTGACATTTTACTGCTCCAAGTGGTCATCTTAAGTTTTTCCTAAGCCTCTCATGAGAGAGATAATCTTAACCTTGTGGCACATTTGGAAAGCTACTCCCCGATGTTAACTCATACATACACCCTGGATTTAGAAACTACAAAAAGGAGGATTCACGATAAGAGAAATATCTTGCATCCCATGGAGTCCGAAGCTGAGTGGTTAGCAAATTCAACATAATGGAAGCCCACAGAAAAAGGTTGTGCTGACAGAAACACTGAACTCTGCAGGAATCAACATTTAGAGCAAAACTGCACACACACGCAGTTACATTTACCGTGTATACACCTGCTTATCAACCGCCGCGTTGCTGTGCTTGGACCCACTGAACCTTGTAATAGCTTTGCTGAGAAAGAGATCATGCAATGGCCTGTTCAAGTGCTCCCCCTCTATGAGCGTGATAAGCCATCACCTGGGCCCAGCAAGAGCTGCCCCGTTAAAATGCAATGTTACAGTATCCCTAAAAAGGTACTAAGGCACAGAGAACAGTTAGAGCCATATGGATAGCTGCACTAAACTGCTAAGTATGGGCTTAAATACAGTCATTCTCATCATCTCTGTGATGTAGTGTGACATATTCACATTGTCACTTGCATGATGACTATGGTGAACATGTGTTTTATGAGTTAAGTGATGATACAGTGCATAAAAAAAGGCATGCATAATACATCAGCGTAAGTGGCTCTGTCAATGCTGAATGTCACCTAAGGCTGGTCCAACTACACATCTGGTGCAAGCCTAAATTAATAATATTTAGCATTTACTGTAATTCATAGTTATTATTCATGGTGTTGTACTCACCAAAGCGAATGCTGAAATCAGTGACATTGCTAGATTGAGTGCAAAAAATGAATAGTGAGAAGACCAACGACACAAAGCAAATTATCTTAAAGATGATTATAACGTCATTTTTAAAGATTTCTTGGGGGGATTTTCATCATCATTAAGTTTTTTTCGTCATTCAGATAGTATCAAGGCACACAGGAAATGAGGGGGGAGTGAGAGGTCCATGGTTGGAATCAAACCAGAGACGTTACAGTTATGTAGGGCTGGGTGTTGTTAGAGAAATGATGGTACCAGTAGCAATACAAGTACCCTTAAAGTGATACTGATACCAATAGAGTACTTTATTTGAAGCCCTTTTTTTTTCCAATCTACTACATTTGATACCCATCATGTGAATGCCACCACACCACACTACCACACATGTTTATTAAATAACTGTACAAAACTGTAACTGCAAACTCTGTGAAACAGACTGTATGGGTTGTAGCTGCTCCGGTAGTGGGCCAATCACATGTTGCATTGCGGTGATTGGCTGCAAGCCCTAAATACGTCTCAAGCATTCGCCAACCGGTGAACCCTAACCTGGTTGCACATGTTTCTTTACTTGTTGGACTACTTTTTTGCAATTTCACCAATGCAATGACTGTTACCGTTCCCTGAGTCATCTGGATGACCTGCGTGACTCAAAGTTTCCATCTCTCCCCTGACAGGATGGATTGAGGCAGACAGACTCACAGGTAGGTATATGATCCATGTATCAACATTTCCCCAGACAGATAAGTCACTCAATGCAGATGAGCTACAATTACTGCCATGGCAAGCTGAATGCACACCGGGGGAAATAGAGATAACGCCGCTCTCTAGCACAAAGACGCAAACTCCAATGCGGTCTCAGATTACTTCAAAGTGATTGATTTACGGAGGTGAGCTATATGAGTGCGGAAAGGGAGGGGAAGGAGAGAAGAAGAAGAGACGGAGAGAGACAGAGGTTACGTTTTGTTGGTGGAGTTGCTCTGGTTTGTGCTGATGATGTCAGCGCCCCAGCAGTCAGTCTGCAGACTCAGACAATCTAATGTGTGTAGAGGCTGATCGTCTGCAGTGAGGGGCATTACACCACAGTCAGTCCATTAGGTCATGCACACATTGGGGAGGGTCAGCGAACCTCGCCTCCGTGAAAACAGCTTCCACCTCTTTCTTTTAACCCACTGCACCAACTGTCAGTCAAAACGAGTGGTAAGCAAGATAAATCTCACGGTTCGTGAAATGCTGGGATACAATGAAAGAAAAAAACGTGATATAGATATATATATATATATATATCTATATATATATATATATATATATATATATGTATATGTATAGATAGATATAGATATATATTTACTTTTTAGCAATATGCTAGCCCGCTCAAGTATTCTGTGTCATTGCATGCTATAATTGGTTGGTTTGTGAACGTGGGTTGTAACAGTCACAATGAGATGTTGGCAAAAGGACTTTGGTTCTACATTTCTCAAACTGTGACAATTAAATGACACAGGTTGTCTTTAGTAGCTCAAAACCAAAGATTTTAACACGTTTAGCCGAAAATCGCAGGATGTAAAGGGGCTTTACCATGCTTGCAGTGATAAAATGAGGAGAATGTGGTTCTAAAGACCACAACACTACAGCACTGTTAATCCAAGAGGCCGCATATGGTATGAAGTCTGCTGTTGTAAAGAATAATAACGTAATACTCTATTGATCTCCCCGCCACAGGGAGATCAGAGCACCTGGTCAGCTACTGGCAGGAAGTCAGTCCTCAAGGACAACTGACAACTTAGATACTTGCTGAATCTGGGCTTGAACCCAGCTTGACCACTTGAAAGGCTGCAGACGCCACCTTGCATCCTTTGGGAATGTGTTCACATAGAGGGAAGGTTGTGGATGGAGCAGGTGTAGGGATGTGATTACTGTACCGAGCCTGGGCAGAGCGGCCTCTGACAAACTAGGATTGATGAGCACTGCAGGGGAGGGAGCAGCTATTTCTGTCTATCGGACCACATGCTGTGCCCTGTGTCTGGCTGCAGAGACACACCTCTGTGTATGTCCAGGAGTGAAAGGGTGAAAACAACACTGGATTACTCAAACGACTAAGACTGCCTTGCCAATGTATTGAACTGTTCCAAGTTATTATTTATTTACATACTGCTATTATCAATTTACAGTTATATATATACTGTATGGTGTACATCAATCCTACAGGTGTATGCGACATAAAAGAGCAGTGGAGATGCAAGAAGACAATAAGTCTAATAACACTTATGGGTTAATATGTACTTTAACACTAAAATATATACAAAAATACAATAATAAAAAGTTAACATAGACAATTTCAGAACATAGATTCTGATTCTATTTCGTTACAGAGAACGAATGTCCAGTTTCACCTCTTTTTCACCTCGCATTAACGTATCCCTCCTCTCTGCATAAGCAAACGCACACACACACTTGTGTTACCCCTTCATGAGGCCTGCATTGTTATCCCCCAATTGTGGGGTCCATACACACACACACACACACACACACACACACACACACACACACACACACACACACACACACACACACAGACTATGAAAAAGCATGACACTTGCAATTAGCTACTGTGCCAGAAGCCTGAGACAGCAGAAAGCAGCTGATGTACTCTTAGTGAGCACCTCGTGAACTGGGAGTCACACTGAATCAGCCTGGAGAGGGCCGGGGAGGAGTAACATGCCAGCAATTCAATACAACCAAATTTAGCGTGCCGGCGTGGCGAGACTCGCAAAGAAATTGAGGGTCTATTGTTACAAAAGCGGCACTTGTGGCGTCTCCATCCGTCCTAAATAAATTACATTATCTCGGCTGTCAGAGTGGCAAGAAAATAATCCATTCTGGCTTATCATCACAAACACATTCTATCCACCTTTGATTTTGTTTCCCTCTTCTATTCAATGTGTCTTTGCTCTCATATTCAGGGATTTCTGAAATAAGAATATTGAATCAACCGCAATCCACTTTTTTAAATTATCCAACAATATTCTATGTGCACAAGACTGAAAGTAGGGAGTAACATTTACTGCCAGTGATGTGTCATGAATTATTCTTATCGCGCCTTACTGAAAACAACATGTATTGTTACACGTCAGTGATGCCACAGTGCAATGAACATGAACATATGCTTGACTAGTATGCCTTCACATTAAGTGAGAGATGTACACAGATGAAGGATGATGTTCTATTTTAAGTACAATTAGACATTTTCATCGTGGTGCAAGAAAGACAAAGACTAATGAGTATGTTCTTGACCTTGAAATGCACTTTGCCCATCAGTTTGGTATTTCCGTGGTGAGAAAGTGAGAGGTGGGATGCAACAGATACGAGCTACATGCACATGAAGTAATGCAATCAGAGTTTTTACGAGCCAGCCTATACAAAATAAAAGACATAAACACCTCAATTAGATACTCTACAAACACTCCAGATTTTAGATCAACATAAAAAATACAACCGTAGAGCTTACAGACAAAATGTGGGTAATTCTTTCTGTTATCTGCTTTCTCACGACAGCCACCTGGAGACATCAGGATAGACTGCAACTGTGACAAATGTGGACAAGGATCCACTGTGGTTACTGTACCTTGATAACATCATATACAACCAACACTGGCTGCTGCAAAAACAACCACACAAACTGCCTCAATCTGTTCATTTCTCTTTTAAATCTAGACTTATTTAACCAATATTTTTCAATAACATATTTTTAGCTTGTTTTCTGTTTCTAAAGTGCCTTTGGGTTACATGAAAGGGACTCAAAATCAAAGTCATTATTATATATTACTATTATGACTGAGGATAAAGCACAAAGCACACAGGGGGAAAAGTATCTCCTTCGATTTTTTAAATGAAATATTTATCTGCGCTATATTCTAATTACAACCTGTGTGACTGTTAAGTCTCAAAGGGGTGGTTCAGGAATCAAGCAGTACCTGCACAGAACATTTAAGGTGTGTCATTATGTTTCACAACAAAACCAGGCATCACAATGAAAAGAAATCGGACCAGACATTCAATATTTCCACAAATATATAAATTCAACTTACAACACAAAGGTGCACCATCGGCCTTTGGCATCACATGTGTGATGCTGTGTGTATTTGTGTCTTGTAAGGCTGCAGATCACAGAACATAACACTATTTCCTTATTTGGAAAAGCTGATATGCTTCTTCTCTTCTATCCATTTGGTGAGTCATTTCCATCATCTCCCACTGTGATTGGCACAGATGCTTAAAAGGTATGAGACCAATAATGTGACTCGCTGAGAAGACAATGATTAATCACCAAACCCTCCTATTTATGTTCTATCTTTCCCAAACCTCTTGAACATATTGTGCTGCGCAAATAAAACCATCAATAACAAGTATATTTGGACACCCCTTCCCTGACATTGCACACATGCCCTGTTAGCGTAGTGCGCT
The DNA here is from genome assembly GCF_900634415.1 of Cottoperca gobio. NCBI lineage: Eukaryota > Metazoa > Chordata > Actinopteri > Perciformes > Bovichtidae > Cottoperca > Cottoperca gobio. The sequence continues at coordinate 22,564,973 of NC_041358.1, forward strand.
TTGTTGCAAATACGCCATTACACAAGAGCCCCGAGTCCAAAAGAAAGAAACACAAACACAGATCGGGGATCTCATCCCCAATTCCCTGCATGTTCGTATTCCACTGTGGTTACTATCAAGAAGTTGTTCTGACAGCAGAGCAGCACTATTATGAGAAGCAAGCTGTGGGCAGGAGGGTTTGCCTGGAGACCTTTTTTAAAACTCAACAAAGAACAGTTTACTTGACCTCACAGTGCCCCCCCCTGCCAGCAGAAACTTTGAAGAGAAGCTTGCTTCCCAAACTTCCCTTCAAGCCACTATTACAATTTGCAAATATACCCTTTCTCTTTACAGCTCATCAGATTCTATAATTTACACCTTAATATCAACAAACCCCCACCACTTAGGAAACCACCCTCCCCTTTGGACTCTTCCTTTCTTCCCAGTCTTTGAATCCTCCCTGCTGGGACAGATCTGTGGGTGTGTCTGACATGCCCTACATGAGGAGACCCCCTCAACCCTTCCACCTGCTGTGGGCTGGCTGCTGCATGATGCGTTTTGACTGACGCTAGGAGCCAAACACCCCTGACACTGCGCCGCTATGCCTTCAGTGCCGGCAAGAGTGAGAGGGAGTGAAGTCAGTCAGGCAATCTGGCAGCTTGAAAACCCCCAGCTGGGTGCACTCATCCTCTCGCTGCCACTCCTCTGTAGCCGGAAAATACCTCAATTTGAAATCACACATTTATCTGTAAACCTTGATGGCGGGCGGCTCAATGTTCTTCGACGCCATGTGCGTGCATGTGTGACATGGCTGAGTCTGACTGCAAATGGAGAATGAAAATGCGAAAGTAGCATCTCAGGGACACTGCCGTTAAAATCGTGTTGGGTGTACTACAGGCATAATAGCAGTGTCACATTATAATAAATCTATATAAAGATCCTTCTTGTTTATAGAGCTAAAACAAAGTGTGGTGGCACAGAGGGAAACTGATCTGAAAACAACATGGCTGTGTACCGCTAGTTTGTCTCCAGTCTTTGACCTCTAAGAGGACAGACCTGTTAGATAGAGATAGAGACGTGAAATATCCTTTCCGTAACAGGAAACCGTTTCCTGACGTCTAATCTGATAGCCCCTGAATGCTCCATTGTAAGGGTTACCCACATTACCACGACCAGGTTAGTCTCTCCCGCTCTGCAAAGCCACACAATGACACCACACAGAGGATTATATTCCTTCTGACAGCACCCTGCACAGCTCTCTGTCTCCAACCATCCCTCCCATCATTTCCCAATCGGTGGCACACAGAGGTGATGTTGTTCGTTTCTTTATGAAACACTATTCACCCTCAGGGGCCCTAAGGCTATGCCTGACAATAAACACTTATATAGGTATTCAGTGTGGAAGAAGTAAAAAAAAAACAAAAAAAGCTTTCTCAGTGAATCCCTGTCTGTGTTTTTAATGGGCTGACATATGGCTCAGCAGAGGTCTTCTCTTATCTGGTTTACAGAGGCAGCTAAATGAAAATGACTACAATAAAATCAGGGGAGATGACGACGCCTGAACGCTCCAACGAGCAGTTGATGGTTTCATCTGCTGTTTGGCTGAATGTTTTACTTTGCAGTTGTATCCCTCATTGAGCCGGTTGGATTGACTGCACGTTCTCTAAGAAACCAAAGAGGAATAAATGATCACCATGTTCGGCTGGGATGAGAATAGCACCAATTATTGTAAACTTCTAATCCAAAAAATGCAATATTATCGAAAATTGAACGTTAGAGACCCCAAATGATGTCAAATCAATGCCTTGTGGCTATGTGAGCGGAAGGCACTGCACTAACCAATCAAATACATGAACACAAAGCATTCTGTGTTGTGCACAAGCTTAGCATCCGTAGTTACTGTGTTACTAAAGTTAACATAGTAGTTTGGTCTGCCACCCAACTGATCTGGCTCTGATGTGAGAAAATATTCATAAAAAAACCAACACTTGTTTTTGCAGTTCTGCTGTGGATCTGCCACCAGTTACAGTCAAGAGAGTCATTAATCTGCCATAATGGGAGCTCTGGGTCATACAATCTAGAAAATAAAATACAGCTGCCTGTGTTGGGGCTCCTAGAGGCTGAATAATCACCAGGTTTTGTTGTGGCAGCAAAGATAATAAAGCATTTTTATGATGACATAAAAATGCTTATTTTAGACAGCTCTTCTGGTTTTTTTTCAGCCTCGCTGCAGAATATTAAACCCAAAATATGATGGTGCATTAGCTTTACAATCATAGCTGTTTGTTTCATTGACTTTGCATGTATAAATCAACACTTTCACAAAATGTCAGTGAACACTTATGTTTTGCCTGCTACACAGAAAATCCCTCACTGAATTATTTAGTCACTATCTTTTACTTTAACGGTTAAAAAACCAACAGCACTTTGCAAAACTGCAAATATTTGCTTTTCATATCGCAGCTGTCTGTGATGTTCAACAACCTTTCCAGGCGCAGAACTTGACTCGCTGCATAGAGAGACCGAGTATCATGAGCTGCTGTGCTTACACACATGTGTAGACAACACTGCTGAACCAATTAAACATTTCAAATTTGACATGATGTTTGACCTTGTAACATCCTGACCTTCTACAGACCTTCTGTCTACATGCTCTCTCCTTCCTCCATATTCTGTTTTGATCTCTTCACTCCCGTCCTTATCGACTGTTATTCTCTCTGTGCTTAAACTACATCATATTAGATTTGTTACCTTTCATTTTCAAAACCATCTTTGCACCAGAGCGGTTGCCTTGTTGCGATGTTAGCTAGGCTTCTAGCCCAGCGTACTTTACAAGGTTAGCCTCTAATCATTCACAGTTAAAGAAAGAAACGTGATAAAATGCATCAGACCATCTTATCGCTGCTAAAGTTACTCTAGATGATGAACTTGATAGCAGCCCTTTTAGCCATAGAGGAAAGGTTTGCAAAAGAAAGTATCTGGTTATGTGGCCTGGTCTACAGTCACACCTCCCGCCTGCCAACAGTTCTTTGATGCCAGCCCTGTTGGGTTAAACAACACACTCTAGTAATAGGGAACTCCGTTACCCGTATTATGATAGGAACATCACCAGCCTCCAATATAGAAGCTGATCTGAAGGTGCTGGTTGTGCGTAGGGAGACAACATTACTAGCTTTAGCAACATTGTCATCCATGTTTGTACCAATAAGATTAAGCACAATGAGATGACAAAGGAAAAGCCTATCTAGCCCTTTCAATTTCGCCAGCAAGATGGTCTCTTACCCGTAACCCTGTCCACTCTCATCTCTTTGAGAGTGGACAGCCTTCGCCCTACTGAGATGGGCACCACTACTTTATCCAGGAATATAGACCGTTTTTTTTTTTGACAAGAGTTTGACATAATGGATAAATATGTCAGTGCGTTTTCATTAACAGTCACTGATGTACACAAAAGGCTCAGTGTGATTTATCACCACAGTGTACTTAAGCTCATTTTCAACACTTAGATTGCTTTGTTATTCCCCTGGTTAACAGGATACAAAGAGCCTGTGCTCAGTCAGCACAGAGTGGTGTGTATCGCCGTTTCATCCCACACCACGATGGAGCCCAGTGTCCCTCAAGGCTCTTCCCTAACAAATCCCATTCATTTAATATGCAGCAGCCAATAGCACAGGATTAGATTCAGCAGGGGTGTTTGATATGGGAAAATGGAGGCATTACACCATGAAAAGAAAGAAGAAGAGAAATTTGGAGACGAGAAGCAGATAGCAGGATGACAGATTAAGCAGCGGATGGATTTAAGAGAAGGTGAGACTTTTTGAAAAAGCAGTGACGAGGATCCTGCTGAGGCGGCGGATCGTACTGGGGACAGATACTGTTAGACAGATACTGTTAGACAGCAATTGACTGCCTTGTGTTGTACCACATTGGAGTTCAAGAGGCTATCAAAACATTATGCCAGCGAGAGTCATAACAATGACCAGAGAAGTACTAAAAGACATAAAGTCAGGGAGACGGGGAGCGGGGGAGAGCCAGGAAAAAAGCCAGGAAGGGAGAGACAGAGAGCAGAGAAAAGGAAGGATAGATAAAAAAAAAAAAAAGATGGGATTCACTCGGCGGGTGAGGCAGAAAAATCAATAGACTTCTTTCTATATGCAGCATCGAGAATGTCTCGCTGCTCCAGACAGCCGATCCAAGGACTCCAACAGCCAAAAGACAAACTGAACATCTATCCAGAGACCCATACTGATAATATGCCACCCCAGCCTGTCCCTGTCTCCATTTATCTCCTTCTTTCCCCTTCCATCCCCAAACACCCACCCACACACACACACAAACACTTCAGCCTGCTGGCTCTTTTCCTCTAAATGTAACAGTCTAATTTGGTTGAGGGCTGGCTGCTGTGTTATTGATGTTGCCAGAGGTCTGATCCATCTTGAGCCCGGGACAAGGCTTTAGTCAAGATGGCTACAACTCAGAGGCATCCTGTTCACTGTTTGCTGGAGTATCACACTGACATTGGTCATTAAAAGGCTGGACAGACAGCGTCACTGTATCCGCCCGCCTATGCTTCGTCACCCTACACGGCTGGATGCCAGTGCTCTGGAGCATTCTGTAAATTTCCACACCTGTTAAAATTCTCCGGAGTAGCTATTGTAACTTTTTTTGTGATGTTACAAACTTTCATAAATACTGTCTTTAGGATTATACAATATGGAAATGAAGATATGAGTAATTAAAAAAGAAATAAAATGAAATGGGTTTACTTCCTCACAGTGAAGGATTAAGACATATTTTTGTGTGTGTGTGTGTGTGTGTGTGTGTGTGTTTTTATGTGTGTGTGTGTGTGTGTGTGTGTGTGTGTGTGTGTGTGTGTGTGTGTGTGTGTGTGTTTATGTGTGTTGTGGATTATCGAGGTTTACTCCTGAACAAGCTTGGCATGCTGGTGATTTTTCACATACATTTAGTTTTTATGTGTGTGCGCGTATGTCCGCCCATCTGTGTGGGTTTAGCTGGAGGCCAGAGCGATGGGGAATTGGAAAGCTGGATGTGTCGTTATATACCAGTGTCTTATCACTCTGATATACGGCCAAATAGGACACAGAGGGGCTGAGTCTGTCCTGATAACAAACAATAAATGAAGATGGGAAGGAAGTGTAAAGAAAGAAAGAAGGAAAGGAAAGGAAGGAGGAGGGAAGGACAGGAAGGAGGAACAACATGCTCTCTGGAGGCCCACGGGACTGTGTTAGTGTAGTCTCTGATCATTGATTAAAGAGGTTTATGTACTCCCAACTACAGCATAGTAGAGGACACACTCACCCCTCTCTCCTTCTCCACCATTCCTCCTCTCCCCAGAGCTGTCTCTCCTTCTGCCCTTCCCCTCCTCTCTGTCTCTATCTCTCTGCTGTAATGGGCAGACAACAATTGCTGTAATTTTTTCTGCACTTTAACTGACAACTACAAAAGGTTAGTCAGAGGGAGGGATCTGCTTCTAGACGCTCAGTCCATTCAAATGTCACCGTATCAGAAATACTGATAAATATTTATTTTTTCATTTTAATTACCTCTTGAAATAAACATACTAACAATTAGCAAGTGTCCATGAGCACTGAGATTCATAACAAACCTCAAAACCCTGACGCAACACTGCACCTTATATGCTCGTGTTGGATGGTCTCATGGTACTCTTCCACAATACCTAAGGATCTACATTAGTAGGAAACTGTCCCAAAAATCCGTACAGAACTTAGGAAAAGGGTTTTTAGTTACGCTGCTCCGGCTGCCTGGAACCAGCTGCAGAATGAGCTGAGACTCAGAGAGCTGGTCTCTCTGAACAGACTTAAAGCGACTCTTAAAGACATTGAAGCAGACCGCTGTGTCTGTAAATGTTTTAATTAATGTTGTGATTGTGACTGTTTTTTTGTCTGTAACTGTGCTGCTGCCTATCTTGGCCAGGACGCTCTTGAAAAAGAGATGTTTAATCTCAATGAGGCCATATCCTGGTTAAATAAAGGTTATAAATAAATAAATGAGCTGCAATGAGCCAAAATCTTTATTTTCTGAATAAAATCTGAAGTGTACTGAATGTTTACTACATTAAATGACAAGATTAGTGTCATGGTCATGCTCAATAGTAAGCATTGATTACCTTTGTTTGGTCTGCAGCTGCTCTTTCTACTGAAACAACACTTTTATAAGAATATCCTGCTGATATCAAAATGGAAGAAGGCAAATCCCCAGTTTAACAATCCCCTGGAAACTACAACACATCACTTGACCAAAGAGGGTAAGACATATATGTGCTACTCAAACAATGGTCACTATTGGTAGAGTGTAAATGACCAAACAATGGAGGCAATCAAGTGGTGAATCTTCCCAGGAGAAGATATTTGACGCAAGCCAAGTGGGAAAGCAGGTTAAAAAGAAAGTACAGCTATTCAAAAAACGTACAGTAATTGTTAGTATCTTCACAGTACATGACACATTTTCAAATGTTCATTGTGAAACATATTGCAAAATGTTAATGTCACTTCTATGGACAGAAGGATTGAAGCGTTTGCATGTAATCTGCATGTATATCCTCATCATTAGTGGCATAAAAGATTTCAAGTCAATGCAGCTGTTGGAATAGCAGCTCTGACCTCTCCATGTGGTGACTTATGAAGAAAAGTTTTAGAAATGCACTTTACTGAGCAGGATGACTAATGATCCGAGTCACAATTTTGAAAAATGGATTTTCAGAAACCTAAAAATACCAGACGCACCGAGCTGAGGATGAATGTGCGACATTAGTTTGGCAGAAAACACACAATAAATATTGCAGTAATTCTAAACCGATACATTAAACATAAGCAAACACATTTTGGTTGTTAGGATGACAAATTCAGAAATGGAATATAGCGTTTGTTATGTCCATTTACTCAGTCGCAGGTCCATTAACTTTTAAAATAGATTAATGTGAGCATAGTGAGGCAAGCAACACAGCTACTGCTGTTATTGTGAACAAAAAGTTTGGGGAGAGAGGGCGAGAGGAGAAAGTTGAGCTGACCGCGAGAGAAAGAGCGGAGTGAACATGGACATATTTTCAAATGAGAAAGGAGAAGAGACCGCAGTCAATTACAAGTCCCACCTTGTAGTTTGTGTTTACATTGATTTGTTGGGGACCAGAATCTCTGCCTCCCCATTTCACCTAATTGCACTCACTCTGACCCGCTAATTACTTCACTAAGACCTAGTTGATCCCACCTCAGTGGACCGCCACGCTGTCTCTCTAAACCAACGTGGGAGGAAGGGTGAAAAGTGAACAAGCCTGGATTAAGAATGCATGATGTGTGTCAGAGCAGGAGAGAGAAGGGAGACGCAGAATAAAAAACAAGAAGAGACGGACACATTAAGGAAATAGAGGTGTGTGTATTTGACGTGGTTTGCAGAGGCTGCGAACTCAGGTGGAGGACTACTAGCAGCGTTAACACACTGCTGTTACAGTACTGTATGTCACCTCAGGACAGCAACGATGTGAGTGATGTTCCTGGCTCTCACTGAGTTGCATACATAATTAAATAAATCGCTACTGATTAGATAATCACTCATAATAATGAAGATAATGGTGACAGTGAAGTACATTCACACTGGGGAAGCTCACATACCTGATGGGACGAGGCCGAAGGCCCAGTTCGGTACGAGGATGCCGAAAGGGTTGTTTGTGTCTTTGTTGTCTTTCGTCACCGGAGTTTTATGTTCCTCTGGTTTTGGGCTCATGCTTTTGAAAGGTGTCCACCGACTTCCAACCACGAAGGACTCGGACACTGCAGACCTGGATTCCATTTCTGTGGCGCCAACATTGGAGTCTGACGCGAAGGTGGTCAACTGAATGACACCCGTAGTCGCTTGAGATCCGTCACTGGGTGCTGGAGTAGCTGAGAGGCGTCCCCGCAGGTCGGCTGTAGTTTTCTCCCTGTCTCCCTGAACCCATGAAATTGAAATAGAAGACTCCTCGATGGTGGCGTTCTCGGAGGAATCTTCTGTGGTGGTTGCTGTGGTGATAGGATCCGTCCTCTGCGTGTCTCTGGTTGTGAGAAGCTCCACTGTGGTCATTTCAGAAGTTGTCAGCACCTCTATAAGTGCTTCAGGGGTGGAAGTCACCAGCTCCTTTCTGCTAGTGTCTATGTTTTGCTTCTTAGAAAGAGGTGTGAAAACTGAAATTGGACCACTTTCTAATCTTTGTGGCGAAGCAGAGGAGAGGTTGTCAGTGGGCATTTGGACGTAGAGGATCTCTCCCCTGGACTCCTCTGCTGTGTCTAGCTCCTGCGAGCCCTGAGGTGGGGTGGTGGGCTGCTGAACTAGCTGCCACTGGGACAGAGTGGTGTGCTCTGCCACCGTCACACGCTCAGTCTGGCTTTGGCTGAGTGAAGACTTGTTGGCGTTCAATCCGAACCCATCAGGAAAGTTGTTCCCCTGACTGCTCCCCTCTATCTCCTTCTCCTCCCCTGATGCAGTTCTGGCAGCAGTTAGCATCTTCTCCGTCCTGGTCCCTCCCCTGGCCTGAGTAGTTTTCCGGGTTGTCTCGTCGAAGGGAAGTGGGCAGGGTCATTACCTCGAGCGACCCAGCTTTGGCTTCCATAGGCTCCCAGGTTGGACGTTTATCCACAAAGGCCCCCTTTCGAGGGGGGCCCAGTTTAGAGCCACGCATGGATTTGATGGCCCATCGAAAGTGGCTGTTGGGGGCGGGAGCAAAGGCCGGGCCTCCTCTTGGTCCCTGAGGACCGGATTCGTTGACATGTTCAGTGGGTGGTGATCTCTCGTTGGGACCTGATGCAGTGAACCCTAAAGGGAACAAAGAGACAGAATAGACTAATTAATACAATTCCTTTATGGGGGTGGAGAGGACAGGGGTGGGTTTAATTTTATGGATGTGGAATTAGCAATTAAAACTCAAGCCTGGCTTACATGAACCCCATAAAATCCTCACAGGGAGATCAGTTTCAAAACAATTATGAAAACATGAGTCCGCTGGGATCAGCTGTGTGAGCAGGGGTATGATATTCTTTCATGTGTTCACTACGTCACTGATTTGTTTTTATTACAATCTTTATTTATTTTTCTCTACAGGACGAGAATAATTGAAACGTGAGGCGAAACTAGAACAACATTTATTGGGCTTATGTCCCACCTGTTCATAGAGCTTACCATGGTACAGACAAATACTACTAGGTTTAAAACCCGACACAGCGTTGAAACTTGAAGGTTTTTCTTTATAACATTATGTATTCTTGACTAAATAAGCAACAACTAAAGATAACGTTTTTTAATTGGCTTTCTCTTGTCTACATTGTGACTTTGTATGTACTAATACAACACATTTACCAACAGCCTTAATTGTATTCAGCGTCTAATAAACTCTAACGTGAGCTTTCTTGAAGTTTGTACAGTAAAAGCATTCACATGTAAGCGGGAGTTACATTTCTCTTCTATCCCTCTGTTTTTAAGGCTGTAGACAAACTGTTTTTTTTTGTGGTGGAAGAAGCGGTTATGATTTACTGTAAGCTGGATGTTTTGGGTTTCTTTCCTCACCAGTGGAGCTGATCAGTGCTGCTACAAAAGTTGCTGGAGTTTGTAGACAAAGATGGGAGCCATCCCTTGTGGAAGCACATAAACACAGTTGTGCACGGACACACACGGCGACACAAATGCACCAAAAGGATGGAAGGATGTATTCAAAGTAATTTCACACTTCTCTTCTCTGTCCCTGTTTTCTTATTCCCTGTGGATTCTTTTACCCCAAACATCCTCATGCAGGGTCACACTTGCCGGTGGTGAGAGAAGTCAAGTGGAAAAACGCAGGAGCACTTGCAACACGATAAGCAAATGACTTTCTTCACAACAAGTTCCATCTAGACCTGTTTATTTATATGAAGTGGCCCGCTGTACCTTATCAGCTTACGGGTTTAAACCAGACACTGTCTACACACCATCGATAATTCATTCTGTCTGCATGTGCGACTCACGACTGGTGTGCTTTTTTTGTTTTTGTTTTAGGGCTGCAGTGCAGTCGTGTCACTGAGAGGCCCGGCTAGTCCCATCATCATCGCTCACGCGCTGTGGCTGTCCTCAGTTCAGTTAACATGTCTGAAGAGTACAGCAATACTGCAGGGGGTGTGCAACACAATCCAGCACAACAAATTACCACGAGAGGGAGAACATACGCAAATATGTCCATGCATAAAATATTCAAATGTGTGTAAATTATTCAGAAGGTCCGCTGTTGCCTTATGCCCAAGTGAGGCTTATGGGCCCGAGCTTCATTTCCATAAGGGACGTGTAGCCGACGTAATTGTCCTATTAATAATCCAAATAGCTAATTACATACTTTTACTACACACACTGCTGAAAGTGAGAATAATTAAACACATTAATCTGGTTTGATCATTTATGTAATGACCCATGTAATAAATAAAATGATACAATTAGGCATAGGTTTAGATGATTTAAACATGATTTAAGTTTAGCTCTGACACTGCAAAGCTGTTGGTGTAAAGCTTAGTTGGTGGACAATCCACCGCAACACTGAAATGCAGCAAAACAAACTTATAATAAACCCCGTTCAGACGGTAATTGTGTGCTTCCACTGTGAGTGGTTCTGCCGTGTTGACTCCACTTTACTCGAGTAAACAGGCTGAGAAAAATCCCTCGGGTCAGGCAGACATGATATTAAATGGAGAGAGTGGAGGCTGACAATGAGAGAGACACGGAGAGAGCTGGCACCGATGCCACCTCAGCCCATCTGAAGATATGGCATCTAATAAAAAAAAGACTAAGTAGAAGTTATTGCATGGCCATGTGAATCATGTCATGAGCATCTACATTGAGTGTCAGTGCACAGAACATCGCTGTCTTCTATCACATAAATTCAGTCTCTGGGGCTGGAGAGACTGGTGTGAAGCAGACATGCATTTCCTTGACAGAAAGCCGGGACTTAGAGCTTATTCAAATTCTATATGCGTTTATTGGAACCAGATTGCTCCACTAGGAGCTTAACAAAATAAAACTTAATTCAACAAAATGTTCAAAATGTTTTGATTTGCAGTGGAGATGATTTAAGTCATCGCTCTACATGCTGAGACCTTTTTCAAATGTTCTAAATGATTTCATTCAATACCTACATTTTAATCTTTCTTGGAAATGCTGTCAGCAGTGCAAAGCTTTGCACCCCCCTCAATCAAAAGAGGCAACATGACGTTATCAGTTACTAAGGATTTTTGAGATCCAAGGAATAGCCTGGGGTGTGCAATAACAGAGTTAATTCAGCTCACTGATGCTAGTTTAAGAAGAGACATCAGTTTGGTTCATTTCCATCACAGCAACATTAAAGAAAGAGAGACTCGTCCCCCTTTCTCCATCTTCCCCTGTCTCCATTCACCCCCTCCTGTGCTGCTCATCCTTGCTGTGCTGATCATTACCGCCTACCTTCAGAGAGCCGGGGCCTAATAGGCAGAGGCATAGATGGAGGTGAGAGCGAACGGCAGTGCAGCACAACCTCCACGTTAATTGGATACAGCCGTGAATAATGCATGCGGACTAAAGCTTGGATTTCCATTTATACCATGGAGGTTGGCATTGGATTTCAGGTAGCACAGCAGTGAGTATTTATATTAATACAGCCTGCAATTGGTAGGTCAGAATAGCCTATCACCTTTATTTAATCATTCTTTTGGCCTGTCTGTCTTTCTTTGTATCCTCCCCTTTAGCTGATACCATGTGTTATTCGTGGTGGCCATTAAAAGAAAAGTTTTCTTTCACCCAAGGCGGTGGTATGCTTTCCTTTGAGCTCCTATCCGTTACATTTCTCCACTTATGGCAGTTTCTCAGCTTGTAATTTGGCTGGCTCTATTAGTTATTGGTCCAGCAATCTCCAGGGTGTGACCATTGCATTGTGCAAATACCCGCCCCCTACTCTGCCTCTGATTGGCTCTGACCCTGATATTCTTCTTTGCTGAATGTGGGTAAAAAAAAAGAAAAAAAAAGGTATGTTTGCATATGTGAAATCGTGCTCTGTACTCAAAATGAAGAGACTATTGATTAGTTTTTTCATTAAGAAAAATGCTGCTGTGCCCGTTACACATGGGGCCCTGTAAGGCAGAGCCAACACACGACATCATTGGTGTAGGGAGAATGCCAAAATCGGCAATGACAAGGCCTTCCAGGTTCTTCAGCTTGTACACATGCAGCACACACACACACACACACACACACACACACACACACACACACACACACACACACACACACACACACACACACACACAATGGACCCCGGCATTAGTCAGGCCTTGTCACACTCCCCAGAGCATTTCTCTCCTTGTGTCTGAACACAGACTTCTTAAACTTTCATCCATGTCTGGTAAAGTTGCTTTGTTTTTGTTTCATCTGTTTAATACATTCTCCGCAGCTAATATCAGTCAATTCTTTAGTCTACATATGGGAGCAAACCTTTTATTGCAAATTAGATTTCAATTCAAGTTTAGCTTGTACTCTTTCTGACAGCCTGTACTGTAAACAAAGCACTCTGTCAATAAACATGACAATAAGGGCAGAACGGTCTCCAATTCAACATTTTGCATTACTGTATGTGGTTTGTCCTTTTTGTTTGTTTGCAATTACTGTTTAATTAAATCTACAGCGATACTTCAAATTGCCCTGCGGAGGAATATATTACAGCATACTCGAGGGAAAAGAAGAGAGAGTGGAATAGAAGGACTGAGGCTGTTTAAAAAGCATGACACAAACAGATCCTACATTCACCAACAACATTTAAATGCACCAGGTCCCTATTTGATATACAAACAGTTTCAATTTAACCTAATTTCTATTTCAATTTCATGCTCTGTTATTAATTTCAAAGGTTAATGATGAACCAAAAATGCACACACAGATACAAATCAATGTTGAGCTCATACTGTTACCGTTGGATGAAGGATTGTCAGCAGATGTGCTGGAGGCTCGTTCTCCTGGCCGAGTGGTGGTGTCATCTTGCCCTGTGCTTTGGACTGCAGGCACTAATCGACTCATTGGCATCACCTCTTTCTCCTGCTCAGACAGACCTTCCTCTGGATCCTGTAGTCCACTGGTAGGAGTCCTGAAGGAAACACTACCGCTCCTGTGCTCCAGAATAGCATTGTCGATGCTGCCCTTGTTTCCACTTGGTTTTGATATACTCAGGTTTCTGCTGGATACTTCTCCCTGCGTCTGGTTTTCCCCTGCTTTTTCCTCAAGCACCAAAGGTCCCTTTTCTGTCCCCTCCACCTCCTCACCTCCTCTCCAGTACCTAAAGGGCCTTATCAGAGTGTTAACAAACTCAGCCAACACACTGTTACTCGTCTTAGACTGGGGGGTGGATGAAGCCAAGGAGGATAATGTTGGAGTGTCAGATGATCCATAATAGCCACCATCTTCTTCTTCATGAGCAGAACCTCCATGGCTTTCCAGGCTCTCAGGGTCAGAAAGGCCCATTGTGTTGCTACTCTTTGGGCCTTCAGACTCCTCTTGGCTGAGTTGGCTGGCCTGTTTTTCATCCCAGCCCTCCTCTGGCCTTAAGTGGATGACTATGTGCTCTTCAGAGATCTCAGTGGAGTTGTTGATTCCAGCAATGGAGTTGACTCCTGCGCTGTCCAAGTCAACCAGGCCAGTCCAGGTGGAAGTCTTGGAGAAAGGGGCACTAGGCTGGGCTTCAGTGACTGGAGAGATGGCCTCTGCTGCTGGATTGGGGCCCTGGTACAAAGGCTGTGGCTCCGCAGCCTGGACCCCCGCTGGCTGGTGGGCTGCAACACACAACAGTCACATTTCACCAAAAGCAACATCACTGTTTTCACCTGACCTGCTTTATCTGCTCATCTCCCTTTATGTCTCTCCTTACATTGCAGTGAACCTGTCATTGCCACTCACACAAGTTTATATTCAGAGCATGCAGCACGGCGTTCAACTGACAAAGTTGTACCACACGTGGATCTGATTTTTCTACCACAAAATCCAATCATTTTCAAATTAACAAACTGGCAGATATTGTGTTCATGAGATTGTATCGACAATATTATTTACATGAACCGCATTTATGCTATTAAACAAAACATATTACCATTTTTATCTACTTATAGCTTTCTGAAAGACATAATTAGTTTTAAATATTAATGTACATACAGCTTTGGTGCGATGCAGAGGTTCATCTATCAGCTTTTTGTTTTGACAAATGCACTGCTGCTGTGCTCGCATGCTGTTCTTGTTTACTTAAAATGATTGGGTTATGTAGATGTTTCGGTTCAATGAAAATTTCATAAGCTGACATTGTGAGGGATGGAAATGTCACCTTTTTTATCTGTGGAAATACAACCGTCAAATAACAGTCAGTAGTCATTGTTGTTACTATCGATAGAAACCAGAAGAAGCAAAAATAAGGTGCAGATGCAAAATCATAGGTTGTTTAATCTACGAAATACCAGCCTGGTGTCACTCGCAGGGCGCCAAATACCAACGCTTGGGCAGTAGGATGGGTTTACATTGGTGTTACTTGAAAGCCTGGTGCGTCTCATACAGTGGGTCGGCATCCGGGTCATTATTAGACAACTGATGTAGTTTAAGGAGCTTGAAAGTACGCTGAGGGTGGGAGGGATGCCAGGTTGAAGGATGGGTAAAACAAACGCATGACTTCCCCCCAGAGGACCCTGTTCTTGTCCCATGTCAAAGCAAAAGGTGAGTTATTTTTAGTGATGACGTTATGTCATGTGACACTATGTCACTGGGTCACATGACATTACATCTGTAGCTTCTTTTAACCCAAACCATGATCTTGTTTCTAAACCTAACCGAGTGGCTTTGTTATCTAAACCTTTACCGGCACCTGACGCAGCTTAACTCAAAAGGCTGCCCCCCCGGAGTCATTATAGTGAAGCCTCTGCCCAAGCAGCAAAATATGACGAGAAGGGATGAGATCACGTTGGAAATAAACATCAATGAAGAGAATGTGGTGTAATGTCAATTCAAAGTGAAGATGAAACTAACTAATTCAGTCTCAGTTGGCACATGATAAAAGACAAGGTCAGCACAGAGTCACTGCAAACCCCAGTTGCACTCATTCATGCTCTTTCTACCTCACTTTCCACTCTCTCTTTGTCTGTCTTTCCCTCTCTCTCTCTCTCTCTCTCTCTCTCTCTCTCTCTCTCTCTCTCTCTCTCTCTCTCTCTCTCTCTCTCTCTCTCAGGCTTCACTACACACAACATACAAGCCCTCAAATCCATCAGGGGGTTCACAAATGTCACACAATCTCTTTGCAAGCACTTCATGTGTAACACAAACATGTCGTGCTAATTAAAAACCAGAATGGAAAGCAAGTCCCCAGACCGCTCTGTCGTTACCATAGCAATTACGACAATGATAGTGCACCAATTTTATCATCACACAGCTTGCGGCGTTACCTCGGTAACAGAAGGCGTCGTATAGGGCTGTGGTGTCGGGGAAGCCGGTGCGGTTGCGGTTGTTGTAGACAGTCCGCACCCCGGGCTCGTCTCCACCGCAGTTCTTTCGTGGGACGTTGATAGGGTAGCGGGCACTCCCGTCAGCAAGCCAGCCGGGGTCACACTGGTCCAAGCCCGCCTGCCAGGCGAGGTAGAGCTGCCCAACATTGGCCAGCTGGGCTCCCAGTGAATGGCAATGGGTGGAGGCTGTGGCCAGGCTCAACTTCTCCATCACTGTTGAGTGGAAGACTTCACCTGGGAGAAGGAGAAGAGAAAAGGAGTTAACCTTAGTGCGTATAGTGCACGGTTGAGAGACTGAGTCCGTTTGTTGAATTGGATTATGACTGTAGATTTACAGGTTAGTATGTCTGTGCATCTGTCAGTATCTTTTTTTACTTTAAAGGCAATAAGTTCTAGTCATTTTCTTTTTCTCCTTTAACAACTTTGCCAAAGCAATAAGAGGTGGAGATTTGAAGTAGTGTGATAAAATAAAAGTTTTACTTGCAAAGCATAAGAATGCACTTTAGTTTTTGCATAAAAGTAATAAAAAAAACATCAGTAATTCAAAGAACGGACTATATAAAGACAGTTCTTTGAATTCAAAGCAGTTGCAAATAGAGATATAAGAGGAAGACAAGAATAGAGAGTGAAGGAGAAGAAAGGAGAAGCTAAAGGGAGGGGGGGGGGGGTTGATGTGGATAAAATAGTGATGCAAAAATACGGCCGGACAGAGAGAGCTTAAGAAGACCACAATGTCTGCGCAGCACAAATACAATTATATGATCAGGAAATCCACTGGCATTTCAGTGTGAGATGAAAAAAATATGAGCAACTGGAGTGGACAGTGATGATGTGATGATCCAGGAGATTTATACCAAGAGTAAACAATGGTGTTGCTGATTTATTGAACTGAGATGGGAAGGTAAAGGCGAAGATGTGAACAACATGAAAGAAGAAAGAGGAGTGATGTGGGAGAATAAATGCTAGAAGATAAATGAGTTATTTATTGAAAGGCTTGTGAAATGTTGCTAATTAATACTGATTTATGATTACCGCCTCGTGGAAGTATGCCTCCGCCAACCAGTCATGTTGCGGTTTAGATCCGTGTCTGTCCAAAATGACATCACCTCATAATTTTAACCTATGAATTCTTGAGTTAAGGCCAAAAACGTTTTATGAGGTCACAGTGACCTTGACCTTTTTGAGTCCTTGAGTCCAAGTGGACGCTTAAACGTTTGAAGAAATTCCCTCGAGGTGTTCCTGAGGTATCATGTTCACGAGAATGTGACGTACGGACCCAATCTATGTACACCAGCTATGTATCAGCTAGTCATTTCAGTTTGATTGAAGACAATTATCTGATGATCGTAATCTGCTGGATACAAAGTCTACAGGTGGTCACGTAATCTTCTCTGCTCAACATCTCAGTCACATACAGTGCGTTCATCTCTTAATTCCTACTACTATTATGCTTACAAGCAGTTGTGGTTGTACCACCTCATAACAAGTGACCCAGATATACTAGCCCCTGTAGTGTCTGATTGGTTTTAAAAAGAACCCGCTGCATTTATGATTGTTCTTTGGAATATGCAAATATGACAAACCTCTAACAGTACTTGGGAAACAGGAGTCTACAGGAGGATGCAGGGAGCAGAGGTTAGGCTTATGAAATGCTACAAAAACATCAGTGGCAGCAGTGTAGTCAAGTAATGGCACAGGTAAACTGCATTAATAGAAACAGAGCATTGGTTAATATTTCGCTTTAATGTGAAATATATAAGGAGTAACGAAAGGCAATCAGAAACTTGACTTGCCCGCGGAAATAATCTAAAACAATTAATAGTGGGAAACTACATGGAGGAACGGAGACCTACAGTTATGTGGTGACTGATTAGATTAATTATAGATTTCCTTAACCAGAAGAGTCCACGTCATTCCTATGAAAGTCCTGAAGCAAAGAAAAGGACCAATAGAGCAAGCGCACTAGCGTTTCCTTTAACCCCGCCTCCCAGCAGCTCGGTGTCGGCTCACATGAACAGCAGTTAGTTACACCTAAATAACTCTGGATTCACCAATTAGTTCATTTTACAACTTTTGGGACCTAATAATTTAAGCCCCAGCCCCGTTAGTAACTGTAGCTTTGTCTGTAAAGCTTTCCCCTCTAGCACAACCCATATGCAGTTTTAATGTACCACTTTAGAAACAATGGACATCATACCAACAGACTGAGGCTACATGTCCCAAGTGAAAAGTCAACCTTCTCACCATGTGATCCATGTAGGAGACATGGATATGAAGGCCCAGCCTTGTTCTTGATATAATACGATATGCTACCCCTTAGCTAGTTAGCCAGACAAGCTAATGTTTGCATCTTTCGTTAGAACAGATAAACTGCCTGTGGTATAGAGTTTTAGGATAACACTACTGACCC
>NC_041358.1:22587882-22607882 GCF_900634415.1 Cottoperca gobio
GCCCATTTAGTTAAGCCACCGAGAGCCATACAAAGCGGTCGGAGTAACACTATTTGGCATTAGCATACACTGCTGGGTTCCTACCTCATTGGTTTCAATTGGATTTCAGAGCATGAACAGCACCTGAGTGGCCCAGGTCAACGATGTTTAATGTGTTCAAGTTCTCTCGCCTTTTACACATCATCATACATTCTTCAGGGACAGTAAACAACCCTGGGTATAATGGCTGTATTAGCCTAAAGGTAGGGTCATTATTATTCATAGTGGCAGACCTTGAGAGCAATGGGAGGGCTGCAGAGAAAGAAAGTATCATATTGTGTTGAGTGTTGATTCGAGGCAATAATTTGTGTAGGTGAAAACATGCATAATGCCTAGAACATAAATAACAGGTGTTAATTAATTGTACGGCACCACTAATTGCTTGATGGTAATAATACATTTGCAAAGAGATGATGCTGAATCACAAATATAATGAGGTTTGTGCGGGTATTACCAGATTCTTTCTCTCTCTATTCGAATAAAGCTTTAGTGGTGAATACTGTTCAGTGGTAATATTACTGTACAACACATTATAATATATTAAAACAAATCCTGCTATGGGTGCTTAATTGCTAAAATTGTCAGAATGTGGATTAAACTTTCATTAACTCAGAACCCATCGGCTCACATGTTGAAAGGCTTGGCTAGCAATAGCTAACTCCCCAAGGAATATTTAAAATGTTCTCCATTAACAGGCAGATTAATTGTTTTCTGTACAAACCTCTTTCTGTTTAAACTTCTTAAACATACTTTCAATTTGTAGTTTGGTTTTAATTTGAACAATATATTTTATGGTAACTAGTCAGGGCTGTGTTGGTTTATTAATGCACCTCTTCCATTTCAGTAAAGTAGCTAATTGGCTTCTGCAATTAATTTGTTATTTGATGTGTACAATAAGTAATAATCAGCAATGCAAATGTAAAGCTTTATGAACCGGTGACAGGTTGACTAGTTGCTGTGGGTTCTGTCAATTGTTCTTGTCAACTCCAAGGAAGTTAGCAAGTGTGCAAGATTGTAGACGCTAGCTATCTGAGCTAGCTACACGAGCTAGCTACTACTAGCTAGCGGACTACTAATAGCATGTTTCCTTAACAATGTGTCCTCTAGGTCCTTATGATAAATGCATTTTCATTATATTCAGCAGACATCCTGATGTTTGTTTCGTGCCACTAGCATACAGCTAGGTTTGTCCCGTGTGTGACTCGTATTCAAAACGACTGCCTTAATCAGAAGAAAAAGATAATGTGTATTCACCTGTGACCTCGAGAGGAACTGTGTCCTGCTCGTCACTGATGCCCACCACGACCTCACAGCGGTACAGGCCAGAGTCGCTAGAGCGTAGCCCTGATAAAGCAAGACTGGCGTTGTAGCGGTTCTCATTGTAACCAGGTAACGTTACACGACCCTGGAAGGCCTTCTTCACCTGAGGGAAGAGAGAGAGGGGAGTGAAAATGAGAGAAGAGGGAGACAACTAAAACATCCTTTAACACCAAATATTTCACAGTGGCCCCTCTCCGGCTATATTGTACCTTGACCACATTGTCTTTGGCCACCAGGACCGACTGTTCCTTCTGCAGGCCGTCGGAGCCTCTCTGGCCCCAAACCTTGGTCCACTTGATCCTGGGGGGCTCATGGGATGAACTGGCACTGGGGCGGAGGGTGAAGAGGCAGGGGAGGAGAACGGTTTTGGACAGCTCCTCGCTAATGGTCT
Source organism: Cottoperca gobio (assembly GCF_900634415.1). NCBI lineage: Eukaryota > Metazoa > Chordata > Actinopteri > Perciformes > Bovichtidae > Cottoperca > Cottoperca gobio. The sequence goes on from NC_041358.1 coordinate 22,589,633, forward strand.
GATGGGTCACCTTGCGCATATTCACCATAGTGTCGGCGGTGGTTAAGCCTGACGAGAGGAGAAGAAAAGGAGAGGAGAAGACGATCAGTGCCGTCTTGTAAATTAACCCACTTGACAGTATTTCTCATAACGCTGAGAAGAAAGTAAGTTAATTGGTTCTTGTTGGACAAAACATGCTTTCCTTCAAGGTCCCTTTGTTCCATTAGACCCTCCTGGTTGTGGAGTAAAAGGGAAAGAACAGAGGCTGTGGCTCTTATTATCGGACATTGATTCAGAAAACCATTACTGGGCAACCTGAACAGTGGGAGGCAGGGCTGGACTGTGGAGGGAAGATATCAAAAGCCCTTTCAAAAGCCATACATCAAACTTGAATGTGCATTATGGGCTCAATATCAACCACCTCTTTGTATCTTAAAGCACCACCATAAAGATACAAATATTACTCTCATCAAAACAACTGATGACAGGGAGAAAGGGTGTCATTATAAGAAATTCAGAGTGCGGTACATTCAGAAGAGCTCTGCTATCAGCTGTTTTATTCAGCAACATTCAGAAATATTCCACTGCATTTGTCTTTGTTGTTTTTACACTGGTAGAACCACATCATACATTATCATTATAGCCTACTCTAATCCTGTGTCACCTTGCCTGAAAATACAGAGGTGGCTCATTTACATTGCATGGGGGGGGATGTGAATTCCACTCTTAAAAAGCAGTGATACAGGTTATCATCTCTGAGCTCAATCTGCTTCTGTTTATTCAGTGTGCACAGTATGGGAATGAGGTTTACCTGTAAAGGCTTAAACCTAATCTGATTCTTTTCTAGCTCCCTTATCAGTCACTATTCCCTTTCTCCTCCCGACTGAGAATGCTGGCAAAACATGTCACTATGTCTAATCTAATTTGCCTCAAAGCCCAGCATCGATGTATGCATTTTCAAACACCTAAACACTTTTGTGGCTATAGCAATAACTCTCTGTCAGTCAGTACACCACATTGGTCCCGGCTTATATATTTCAACAACTGTTAGACTGTTAGATGGACTGCCATGACATTTAGACATTCATGGTCCCCAAAGGATGAATCCTAATGACTTCTGCGATCCCCTGACTTGTTCTCTTGTGCAACCATAAGGTTGACATTTGTGGTTTTGAGTGAAGCAAGAGATAAGATGAAGAGAAGAGCGCAAAAAAATGAAAGAATAGAAAGAAGCGCTCCCTAGGTAGGCGGTACGGTTGAATGGTGGAGAAAATGAGCATATTGATTTCTTTGTGTTAGTGTCAGTTTCCACTGCACAATTTGTGTGTCCCGCTTCCCTCCAGTTTGATTGGATGCATGTTAAATCGCTACATGCTACAGGGAAGGCCCCTCCTGTCTGTAATTAAATCGCAATTTTTTTCCTGAGTTCCCAGGCACACCGCTGGGCGAGTCGCTCAACCTGTCTGTCCTTCTGTCTGCTCTGTCATTTTCCTCCCCATCTCGTGCCATTCTCTTTCTCCTCATCCTCCCCCGCAGTCCGACCACCTGCCAGCTTTTAGATGAGCATTTCAGTTCTTCATTTATTTTTCATCTGGAAATCTTATTTTTGGTTCATCGTCAGCCGACAGATAAAGCTGCGTTTTTGTTTTACTTTTAGAATTTGATTCTTCCCTCTGTTGGGAAAATTCTCTTCATAATTCAGATAAACCTCAAATCAGGTGCCTCATCTTTGCTGACTTCAAAGGTGTGTGTGTGTGTGTGTGTGTGTGTGTGTGTGTGTGTGTGTGTGTGTGTGTGTGTGTGTGTGTGTGTGTGTGTGTGTGTGTGTGTGTGCACTGGAATGCTCTTACAAGTGAGAACATCTCATCTGTCATTTCCTATTCCTGGAGCACCAAATGCACACCCTCCATACACACACACACACACACACACACACACACACACACACACACACACACACACACACACACACACACAGACACACACACACACACACAGACAAACCTTTGATGTCACCATTTTTCATTCCTTACTGGATGGTTAATGTGACTTTGAGCACGCACAAATAGCAGATGTGTGGAGTGCTGTCATTGCTCTTGCAGCCGTTATGGCTGTTGCAGTTGTTCAGGCTAAGAGGCTGAGTGCCTCCACCCTGATAGCTTAACATCAGCACTCCCATTCCATTTTCTCCTCCTCGCAGATGCATGAACACACATAAAAACCCACTTCGCCCCCCTTGTCCCAGTGACATTGTCTTAGACAAGCGCTACTTGTCTAACTCCCTCACCAACTGATCTATGTTGCTCTGCATGGCAGCATCAAACAGGATTTGTACTCTGAAATGGTCTCTTGTATTGCACTCGAGAGGAGTTCAGCCCGCTGAGTGAGGTGACCTGTGAAACAAAATGCATGAGGCTTTCAAAGGCAGAGGGATGAGATGAGGAGAGGAATAAACAAGTAAAATAGTGTTGGTCACAAACAATCACTGCCTTTATCGCCATTTTTTCTTTCTTGTTTATCATGAAAAATCATCTTAAAGGTACAGTTCAACATTTTGGGAAACATGCTTATTCAGCTTCTGGTAGAGAGTTAAATGATGAAAAGATTTTTAGCACTTTCACTCTCCATTATATATGAGGTTACATTCAGAAAGCCTGGCTTTGTCTTAAAGTAACATACTCCACCTACTAGCATCTTTAAAGCTGAACTAATTGCAGTTTCTTTATTTTGTTACAAATTGACAGAGCAAGGTTAGCTGTTTGCACTTATGTCCAGTCTTTAGGCTAAAGCTAAGCTAAGCTTAAGCTAAGCTAAGCTAAACTAAGCTGCTGGCTGTAGCTTCACATTTATCATACAAACATGAGAGGTATCAATCTTCTAATCTAACTGTTGGCAAGAAAACAAATAAGGGCATATACCAAAATATTAAACTATTGCTTACGTTTATTACATAATTAACTAATCAAGTTTACCTACTAGCATTCGCAAATAATATTTGTTATTATTTATAATTTGTGTCAAAGAAGGTGCAATTTCTTTCTAATGGTGTATATTTCGCAGGATTTAAATTCTCCATTATAAACAAAGGCATGCTAAATATTTTAGTTACTGCAGGTTCCACAACACTGTTGACCACAAACTAGTTCTCTCAATACAGTTTGTATTCCACTAACTCTGCAACAGGAGAAGGCTTAGAGGAAAAATTGATTCACTTTTGTTTTACTTGATAGCAGCAGCAATGTGCTTTCCTCTCACACTGACAGAGGGAAAAGATAAACAAGCACGATTGACTCCAGCGTAACACAGTGTAGGATTGTGAGCTGCCGAGCGTTGGTAGGAGGCAAGCGATGGGAGATACATAAACAAAACAATGGCAAGGAAAAGGCTGGATGTCTGTGTAACGGGGAAATTGGAGTGATGTGATGTGGAAAAGGAGTCAAGAGAATGTGATGGAAAAAGTTGAGACGCACTTTTGTGTTAAGACTGACGTTGTGACAGATTCATGCTTACACAACACACACACACACACACACACACACACACACACACACACACACACACACACACAAATAACTTTTATAAGAGGCTATCTGCCACTCCCTGCTGTCATTCTCTTTGCTTTATCCCCCTCGAGGATGTGGCACTCATCTCTGTGTACCTCATACTCTTGCATGTGCCCTCCTTTCCAAACACACACACATAGAAACACACAGTAATGTGCAGTCCTAGAAAACAAACAAACTACAATTTCTGAAGCACCTTGCCGAGAGCTTGCTATACACAAAAACAGGCGAATGTTTTCTTCGGCTAAGAGGCGTCAATAATATTTAATCTACTTGCCGGTTTCTTGCCAGGTTCCACCTGGATAAGCACCATTTGGGTAACATTAAGCTACTTATGTTGCCAATAGCAAGACCGTGCTACAAATAAAGCCAACCAAGCTTTACACAATCTCATTCACATTCTCTCTCCTTCTTTCACTCTTTCTGTCCACTTTATTTGGACAAATGTTTACCTTTGTTTCCCGGCTGGTGCTGCAATTTGCACAACTAAATCAAATTAAATCAATTGCAGATCCCCTCTTGAAAAGCCTAAATTAGATGATGAAGGAGAAGGTGAAGAAAACCCCTGTCTTCCTCTGTGGTAATGAATGTAAACCAGCAAGGGCCCCAATGCCATTGCTAAATCAAATCTGCATTTAGATGGAAATGTTATCACAAGCTTAACCCCCAATAGGCTGCCTTTTGTTTGGATATCTCTCTGTGTTTCATATTGCTCTTTGTAACCCTTTTCTAAACAAGGATCAGCGAGCTGGTGGGTGATAAAAAGGAGAGGAAATACTGAAGCTGAATGTCAATGCAAAGCAAGAAAAGTGCTAAAAAGAAAGAGCACGTGTGCTCGGTGGTACAGCTCATTGGATTGTACAGTCCAAGCCAGTGTGATGGGCTTTTTTCTTTTTTAAATGTTAACAGGCGATTGACCTTGTCCTGTGTCTGTGTCTGCCTGTATGAGTGTTGAGAAGGTCGAGGGTGTGAGAGGACACACCCTCGACCTCCTCCGGGAAGCTCCACTTCCAATGTCTCGCACGCAGAGCTGGGATTTTCTTATTTTCTTTCCTGTGTGTCACACAGTGGCATCAATGTGATCATCACCGTTGGCCCATCTGTCTTCGCTTTAGAGGTGCTCTCGAATTATTAAACACAGTCGGAGAGCCTTTATGTGGCTGGCACAGAGCTGCGCATAGACACAGGGTGGGCGGTAATGGCATTTTCACTGTAATAGAACACAATTGCAAACATCATTCCCTCGTTCCCTCCCTCTTTTTATTTATTCTTTCTCCCTCTCTTTCTCTCTGAGGTGCCTGCAATGGCTTTCCCGATGATAAAGGCCCCTTATTCGTCGAAGTGCCCACATCAGACCTGTCAGCCTGCCAGTCAACAGCTACCGGGACTGATCGAGTGCATCCTCTCCTGTCGTCGCCACTCCACTCCTGCTGCCTGCGTGTCAGCTGATTATGTGAGTGTGTGTTTGTGGAGAAGTGTGTGTAGGTCATAAATCATGACAGATGAGGTGTCTGACAGAGGCTTGCCGCTATTAGTTGATCACTGTGTTAAGAAATGACAGCTGATGATACAAGACAAACAACTGGAATGCAGCATTTTCTTTTGTTATTCTCACAGTTGGTTTGAATCTGGAGCATGATGGATGTGATTTGATGCGTAAAGGAAGATACACGAGGAGATGTTTAAATTGACTCACTAGGGATAAGTGTTTAAGTGTTTTATAACTTTCTAGATAATAGAGGCAAAGTTCATTACTGTCTCCAATTTTGCTGCAATTAGTATCAAATGACATAGTGCTTACTCCTCCTTTACTTCAGTAAAAGCAGTAATACTATAGTATACAAATACTGCGTTAGAAGTAAAGTACATTTTACTTAAAGTCCTCATTCTGCAGAATCCCCCTTTCAGAGGGGTGTATTGTATTGTTGGATCATTAGTATTGATGCATAAAAAAATACAAAGCATTTTAATGTTACAGCTTTCAGAGGTGGAGACATTTAATACATTACATACTGTTGGGTATTTTAATCAATACATATTATCTCACCATGAATGTATAGTTAGCTTCTTTCTAACAAATGATACGAAACAATGAGTGTTTCTGGCTTTTCCTTAAAAACAAGTATTTGCATTCACACGACTGTCAGTAGTTAATAGTGTAAGGAAATATTAACAAAAACACTTTTTGGGACGAGTGGGAAGAAGTTGAAAAGAAAGTGTGGGTTTGTTTGTGTGCGAGCGGATAGTCTGACAAAACTGCTCGTTGTCTTTATTGTTTGGTTGCGGGATGGAGAGAAATGCATAATTTTAACAAGACCGTGGATGACGCACAGAGACAAATTTAAAAAAACAAGGGACGTAGAGAAAATAACATAATAAGAATGGCGGCTGCTTTTAAACACTGATACGTTAGGAAGAGTGAGAGGAAGATGCTGAGGCTGCCCCTGACCAAGCCCCGGAAATTATAACCATGGCAACAGAGGCACCACAAATGGAAAAAAGGGGGAAAAGCCTTGATCAGGGCAGAAAACACACACACACACACACACACACACACACACACACACACACACACACACACACACACACACACACACACACACTATCTATATGCTTTGGGGGCGGCCTCTTCAAAGACCAGATCAGAGGCGATATGCACTGCGTAATGTAAATTGAATGAAACTTTCTCGACTGTGTTTGATCACTGGTCTGTGTTTCAATGCAGTGCAACCGCTTTTACCCTACAGGAAGTACACACATTCCAAATAAAGACACAAAGCAACAGTCAGATCAGATGTACACTCCAAAGGTATGTGTGTGTGTGTGTGTGTGTGTGTGTGTGTGTGTGTGTGTGTGTGTGTGTGTGTGTGTCTATGTTTGTCTTACACATTTATGCTGCCTGCGAAGGCACAGCAGGTCTGCCAGACGGACATCACGCAGAGTTTGGAAATGATGTCTCCATGCTGACATTCTCTCGCATAAGATCTCCTCCCAGAAACATCCCTCTAACTCTCAGCGCGCCCCACCCCCCCCCCCTTCTTTTTCTGTTGTGCTTCATTTCTCCTGTCCGTGCATCTTTCTTTTCTCGTCTTTCTCTCTCTCTCACTACTTTCCTTTCTTCCTCTCCTCCACCTGTATTTCCCAGGGTTCTCTTGCCTACATTGTATCCCAGTCTTTTAAAAACAATAACAACGAAAAATGATGAAAAGTCTCACTTAATGACCTGAACGCACCTGAAGAATCATACATATGCTAAGCTAGCGTTAGCTTAGCACACGAAGGATTGGGGATGTGGTTACATGTTGGTGAAACTGAAAATATTCCAACTTCAGCTAAAAATGTGTGTGTATCCTGGAGCTTTATGAATCTGCTACATAAGGGAAATAAATATAATAATACTCAAATACAACTGAAACATAATATATGTTTGCCCCAAAGACTAATGTTAGAAACTAAATCACAATAAGGTCCCAAAAGTAACACTTCACCTCCCTCTTTGGCGTTTAGGTATGTTTTCCCAATTTCTAAATTCCCTACACTTACTGCACAGTCTAATCTTCCCTTTGTGATCCAGACTGTGTCCTCTTGTCTCCTCATCCTCTCTCGGTGACAAATAATAACCATCTCTCTGCAGCTTTTTCCCCGTCTCAGCTGACTCCTACCAGGCCATGTCAGGCTTCACAGAAACTCCCCGCCGGCTGCTGCCGTGACTAATTTTGCACCGTCTGAAGCATAATGATACATTTATCTTGTGTGGCACGCAGCCAACATTTTAAAATTCATAAACACACATACACGCACAGGAGTGTATGTACATAAGTAGCATCACACTATCATCAAGACACACACACACACACACGAGCAAAAAGCTCACCCGTAATCTGTCCTCCTCCCCCACGTCCCACTCTCTTTCCAATCTCTCGGGTGTCAAGCAAAGTGTCACAGGGGTGAGCTTTAGTGCCAACCCTCCCTATAGTCCTCTACCTCCCCTTAACTATTTCCAGAGTCACTCAGTCGAAAATACAAAATGCAGGAATGGAGAGAAAGGCAAGAAAAGGAGACGTCACTGCCCTCAAAAACTAAACTCTTTCACAGCAGAGGCAGGGACGGTTTATTTACATGACATATCCACTATGAGAGGCACATGGGACTTGTGTGTGTGTTTGTGTGTGTGTGTGTGTGTGTGTGTGTGTGTGTGTGTGTGTGTGTGTGTGTGGGCCACAGTGTGTGCTGCTCGGAAGTTGGCTGCATAAACTACCTGGCAGATGTAACCTGAGGGTTTCCGCACAAACATACACACACACACAACCACACACACACACACACACACACACACACACACACACACACACACACACAGAAAGACAGAGGAGTTGGCTCCATTTTCATCATCTCTCGGATGCGAATCTGAGCCCTGAGTCACTGAAAGGCCTCGGTGCCAGGTCCGCTACCTCCACAGAAGGCAGAAACAATACAATACAGAGAAGAGCAGACGGTCGGGGAGGCCGCTGGGGGCACTGAGGGACAGGCAGTCTGTCCTACATACACACAAACACATCCAGATACACACAGACACAAAGCAGGGGAGTACAAGGATATGGAGGGCAAAAAAAGGACCCAGGGATGTGTACGCTTGTGTTGCATACACTTCCCTGCTGAGCGCTGTGGAACGGACTGATAAAACTGCCCAAATAGACAGATAGGGAGGCTGTTGAGCGACCATAGCACACATACAGATAAATGAATGCGTTTCGCCAAAGTTTTGCATTCCTCTCTTTACATACACCCCCTTACATGTTTCCCAGCCGCGCCGTCCGTCTCTCGGCTGAATCGAGGGTTTAACAAAGTTAGTAAAGTGATTGTCCAAACAAATACGATATGTCACGTCCCTCTCCAGAGTTGCTGACACATAATGAAAGGATTAAGATCCTAAACTCCAAGCTCCAAAGCTTCTCAGCCAACTCAAATCGAATTTTAATGAGCTCTGCACATATGTATTAGAAATAAATATCTGGGATATTTAATGAAATATAAATATTCCCTGGCGAAGAGGATGTTTTGGAGATTTGTTTTTCTTCTTTACATCTCATCTTGTTCCCCCCTTTTTGGAACTTCTGTTGGGGATAATTATGCGCAGATGAACAGAGAGGAATAAGTGGGATAGTAGCTAAGCTTGTGAAGGTCCGCCAAGTGCTCAACATATAAACACTGTTACAGAGAGAAACAGAAAGGAACGGACTGACACACAAAGAAAATGTCAACGCGACTGAAGAGATAAAAACAAGTTATTCTCACAACACTACAAACTGTCTGCTTGTCACCATTTATTTGTGGGTAGGTGGGACATTCGTTCTGCTAACCTGTCACTCACTCATGAATGCTGATTTTCTGTCATTTGGCCGCGTAGTGTTGGCCAGCGTGAGCTTTAGTTGTGCCGGTGAACAAACCAGAGGCTGGCACGAGGTAAAAGCACCAATACAACTGTGAAAATACTCATTACAAGTAAACGTCCTGCATTTAAAATCCTCCTTTAAAGTAAAAGTACATAAGTATTATCAGCTCAATATATGATTGTATACAATAAAACAATTGTTACTACTGATGCATCAATGTGTAAGCAGCATTTGACTGTTGTAGCTGGTCGAGGTGGAACTACTTTTAACTACTTTATATAAAGTTAGCTAGTTTTTGATGTAAAAGTAACTATATTGTGCATGAATTGTGGTAAAACATGCAGTATTTCCTCTGAACTGTAGCATAAAATGAAAATACTCAAGTACCTCAAAAGTGTATATAAGTACTGCAGTAAATGTACTTTCCAACGCTGACGTGAGAACACACTGTACAGCAGGATCAAGCTTTTTACAACCACATCACCTACTTTCAATGTGCAGGGGGAAGTCTAAAGAGCACAACTTTATTGTAAAGACCGACGTGTTTCGGCTTGTGGCTTAAATAAAACAAGTTGGTCTCACGATAGCGTTGTTCTTTACACAACGAGTGTTGCTGGAGTAGTTTTGACCTCCAGATGAATACCTGAGACTTGAATTATTCTACGCAAATACACTAGTTTCAGTGTGTTTTTACAAGATATTATAGCAACGTTCTTTTAGTCCTTGGCTGAGAGTATAAAAAACGGTGATTGCGACGTTCTGTTTGGCCTTCAGGAGGTGATATGGGTTTTACTTATCTTTGAGTGGAAGGACATGCTTGATTACCTTTATCACATATCACTCTGACTCTCATCCAGTCCCCCTGCTTCCCCTCCATGCTCTACTACCGGGTTTTTAAGCAGGTATATCCATCCCAGTTTAATTGCACTGGGGATATCATTTATCACATCCTGTACATTGAGGTTGGTATGAGACAGGGGGGTGGATCCAAACGCACAGTCTTGACCTATACAGGGTATTTTGAAGGAGAGCGACACTCGGATTTGCAGAATATTTGCACAAGTTTAGAAGTTAAACATTGATTGTTGTGGCAGGTTGACCGCAAACAGTAATCGATATATCAGAAGCAATTAGACCAGAAAGTATTTATAGGCTACACTTTGACTGGTAAAAAGAAAAAGAAAAAGCAGAGAGAGGTCAAAGGTGTGTCTGCGCAAATGATTATGTGGAGTTATATAGTGCATACACAGTAGGTCAAGTGACTGCCTAGAGTTTAATGAGGACTCACCACATCCCACAGTTTGAAGCAGAAGGAGGGCCAGCAGGGCCTGCAGGGCCTGCAGTCCACACACAGGCAGTACTCGCTGCATCCTGCTGCACCTGGAGACAGATATGAAGAGAGAGGGAGGGAACGTGAGTACACAGAGGAAATTGAAAGCAGCACATCTTATCTGAGACACACCGCTTGCTCGGATGAGTCACCGGTTGCAATTGCATCTCACAGGATGTTTCCCTTTCTCTCAGCGAGGGCCTGAGGATAGTGGGCAGTCAATTCATTTATCATTTTAATTTACTGTTTCATAATGTGGGAGTGATGAAGTCTTCTGGAGCACTTTGAGACCGGAGCTGCTTTGAGGGCTTTTACTGGCTATACAAATAAAGTTGACTTAATGCGACCGTCGTGTTTAATCTTTTTCAAGTACAATAAAACGTTATCTTTACACTTTACGGACAAGTATTGTCCCTGATGAAATGTAACAAAGGTTTCATTCTTATTGTCTTTACCCGCTTATTTCTATGCAGGGTCACGGTGTTAAACCTATCCCAGCATGCACTGGAGAAACAGATTGGCAACTTTCCCGGGGTGTTTCATAGACGCAGATGTTCACTTTATTCCCATGCTCTCCAAAACCACCTGGCTTGCATGTCTTTGGACTGAAATCTACACTGATGTGGAGCCAACAGAGCTAACACTGAGCAACCAACGTCAAAGATACCGAGGTGATAAAATATGTTTAAATGTTCTTGACTAAAGGACCGTCATTGTAAACGTGTGTTTACAACTGTATGTGTGATAACAGAGCTGCTGTCATCCATGTTTGAGACAAAATCTCCGAAAGAAAAGTTCAATATACGGTTTAGCTTGTAAATAAAAGCTTGTTTGGTCATACGCCGTGTGGGATTAACACTCAGATGTGTGCGGAAAAACACGATTATTTGGTTAAAATACTGCACAACAGGGAAACATACTGATGCGTTTCAACAATTCAAACAGCCAGATAAGAACATGAGAGCCACATCTGACATGATGGACTTCCATTGTTGCACACGTCATGCTGAAAACTGTGCCAAGCAGATAAGAATCAGCGGCCGTCACATTAAACATAATATCTATTTGAGAGCCAGGTTGACAGGAGCCGTGTATGTTAAGTCTACATAGGTTTATGTGGACGGATTTCTATTATTTTGTGTCCTTCACACGCTTGCTTTTCCCTTTAATTCTTTAAGGGAAGTGACTGGTTTGGATGCGGAGCATAACAAATTGATTATGAAGTGACTATCTCCATGTACGTCGTGGGACTGAATTTTTAATTTTTTGCTAAAATGTCTTCAGTGTAAACCTTCAGTTTTATCTTTATAGCTGTCTGAGTGCTTACAGCAGCCAAGAGCAAGCGAACAAGGCTGAAGTAATTTCTTTAATCACTTAATATCTGTGTGCTTCATTATTTATATTTTTCTATTGACTATTATGTGTGTTTCATAAATGCCAGGGGACACAAATGTGTTAGTTCAGTCTCTGCTATCGGGCTTTAGAATCCCTGAGTGTAAATAATAAATATGGCATCTCTAGAGACGTGCGTGTGTGTGTGTGGGGGGGGGGGGTTAGCGGCTGGTAGTGTAGATGCTGGACACAGATAGCCAGTGTCAGTTACAGCAGCGCAGGCCACTCTGATTCAATCTCAAAGGTACAGCCAAGGACAAAAACACTGCCCTCATACCAAACACCTCTGCTTGTGCCACGGCTGCATGGAAGTGTGTGTCTGGTGTGCATATATATATACATACACATTCACATATTTTGTGACAGAGAATAGTCACAGAACTTTACAAATCATGCAGTGCTTTCAAGGGATGAGTTTGAACTACATCTGGTTGCTTTAATAGTGTGTGCTTTTTAGGTACATTTTTGATACAAGCTTACATCTTTACTTCTAAATCTAAAACTTTTAATATTGTGGGCAGCTATTTCTAGAATTGATCGTTAAGGAAGAGCTTTGAGCCTCTTTTCCTCCATCTTTTCCTGGTCACCACTTTAGAGGGCATCACTAAATTGGACAGAGATGAGTGGGTGGAGCGTTATTACCGCATGTGGTTGCTTTTAGCGGGACCATGCTGTGATTAACTAAATAACTCGCTCTCTTCGGGGCAGTCTTCACACTTCCAAAGAAAAGCACTTTTGGCCACACTGGTGCATGTTTCATCACACCTGGGGCAAACACATTTAATAGGGATTTGACTTCATTTAGGCCACAACTTTTTCATGGGAGCTTTTGCACTCACGATGCATAGACTGTAGCGTTGCTACTGTAAACGTGTGCGTAGACTCAGAGAAGTAGCGGCACGAGCACATCCCGAACTGGCACTGCACTATAAGTAGCCACACTCTATATTTGGTATATTAGGGTTATTATATTAAGACTACATTTGTTAAACTTTGCAGCTGGGGCCTTCCTAATGTGTTGCGAGGGAATAACAGAACCAGGGCTCTCTGACAAACAATTTACATGATTAATTAGTGAGGGGATGCAGAGCAGACTTTATATCACACTAGAAAGTCAAATGTGCTTAAATTGTTAGTTAAATTGACAGATTGGGTGTTGTACTGAAACTTTCATAAATCACAATATCAAAAATGAGATTGCATTAATACAAACTGCAGCTAGCAGCTTAGTTATAGTATTAGTCAGTTAGATTGTGTGAAAGCTTTTCTCTCTTTAGGTCATCAATAGCAGGTACTCCTGCGTGCTCCCAGGGCTAGAGCTGTGTTTACTGTGATCATACTATTACACTTCTCCCTTTTATTTTCTACTCAACATCATCTCTCCAGCACTCTCACTCTGCTATTGATCGCTCTTTCTTTCTTTTCTTATCCCCGCTGCTTTCTTTTACCTCCTCTTACATTTAGTGTAGTGAAATAAAAGTGTGACAATAATATAAGCTTTTCTTCATCTTTTTCTTACCATACCCTATTTGCCCATTATCTAATTTGCTTCTTCCAGGAGCACAATAGCAGTTTGTTTTAGGGCTTTGTCCTCTTCTTCTCCTTTTTCCTAATTCAAGGCAAGGTTTTCGTTTCCACAACAGTTCTCATGCAGCTACAAGAATTCAAGGACAAAGTTTGAATGTGTGTGTGTCTCATGGCAGTGGAGAGGCATCATGCTGTGTTTCCTTTCAAAACATCAGCTTGCTTACGCCAGACCTGACATTACACACCAACGCTGAGTCTTAATTCCACTAGACCATACAGTATGTATGTGGCTAACTAGCTTACTATTTACTATAGCATTATCTCCAAGACATGTTTAGAACTAGAACAGGTATGTGGAAGCAAAGATACGGGCATATCAGAGATTCAACATTAACATTAAAGCACAAATATACCAGCTGTGTTATAATGTGGCTCCCGATCAGCTGGTGAGGAGACCTTTGCCTTGAACATTTAACTCTTTCATCACATATGTAGCCATCATGTGTGTTTACAGTCATCTGCAAACATTACACCGTCAAGCTGGTGACGCCAGATCACTAGACTGCTTTTGGTTACTTCCATGTTAAATTCAAGACCCAATACTTCCCAAATTAGTAAGAATAAATGTGACGCCGTTATCCTTGTAAAACTGCATATGTGCAGTGCAAGAACAGAAAGCTAGACAGGCGTAGCAACAGTAAATGAGGTGGGTTGGGCTCCGCGAGTAGTCAATGTTTATGCAACTCCTTTAATGCTATTTTATAAACAAACTCCCACAGCTGCACCTGCGTGATGATCTCCTACCGAGAGTCAGCACCAGCATCCTGCTGCGTGTGTAATACCAGCCGGAAAGATCCAGCCAGATCTCAACATGTCAGATGAGTGCACTGTTCCCTATCCAGCCTGTCACAGATATGTGTCAGACAGACAGGGAGACCGACAGCTAGAAGTTTACAGACAGAAAGGGGGAAAAAACAGATATATATATATTTTATTTTTCAAAGACCTTTCCAGGGCCTTTCATGGAGAAATCTGGTCCAACCCATCTGTCATCCCATCTTAATCTCACCTTTTACCTCATTCTGCCGATCTGTATTTGGAAAAATGTAGCTGCCAATATGCGACTGACATCATCTGTATCCATGACTCCAATTTCTTATGCGTTTGTTCTTCCGCTCTTTTCTTTGCCTCTCTCAAATTGTCCCGTCACTCTTTCCTCACCATGGTGCATTATTTAGAGGGCTCATTAATCACTGAGGCTGGCTGTCTGTCACTCCATCAGCGCACACTGCTGTTCTTGCAGCACACACACACACACACACACACACACACACACACACACACACACTTTCATACACACAAAGGTTTCACAGGGGGAGTGAGTCCCATCCAAGTCCCTTGCAGAGTGAAAAATGAGGCTAGCCTTCGAGTGACAAAAGACTGTTTTCCTTCCGGGAGGCTATTACCAAGGTTTTAGAACCTGTCACACCGTGTTATACATAAATGGATTTAGCGGTTCACATTTTCTGCACTAACAGGGCCGGCTCTGTGTTTGCACCTGTCTTATAGCATGCATCATCCTTGGGTGGTTTCTTGTGTTACTATACAGTATAAAAGCACTAAATAACAGCTATATTCTATCTTCTATCTCAAACGTGTATGAGGTGAAACAGCAGGACAGCAGAACTATAGACCAGAACAGAACATGCTGTGCAAGAGACAATTCAGATGAGTCACTGATAACTCACTGAACTACACAATTACAATCCATACAGGGAGAGGAATAAAGAGGGGCCAGAGATGAGAGATAGAGAGGAAAGATGAAGACAGAAGCGGTGAGAGGGAAAAAAAAGAGGGAAGAAAACAGGCGGTGGGATGTTGACAGGAAGCAGGGCTAAAGGCAGGAGGAAGTAAGACAAAGAGAGTGTGAAAAGAGACGGAGACGAAGAGATGGGGAGAGGCACGGAGAGGCACGGAGAAAAGCCGAAGCTTATTTCAGCTCCACTCAAATACCATGCCTGAGTGGGTGAGGGGGGAACTTGAATCTTAAGCAGCCATAAATTTCCCCTGGTGCTTTGCTAGGCCTGCCGCTGTACGTATACGCTTGGAAGGGAATGGGAGCTGGTAGACCAATGTGATGGAATATGGCAAGTCTCCCAAAAAAGAAAGAAAGAAATTGCCATCAGATTCAGAGCCCACCATATGTGCTCAAAACACGTAGGGCAAGCCGGAGACACACACACAAGCAGTGGGCGCTCCGGAAATAACATTTTCCTCACAGCCTGAGAGGCTGAAGAAGATGCAGGTTATGAGGGAGGAGAACTTGCAACCGCTCTGCATTATAATGAAGTCTGAGATATTATGAAAATCGAATATGCAACGTACAAAATACCTATGGGAATGCAAATGTGCTTGAGCACTTACAGTGTGACAGACGTGTGAATGGCATGGGCAGATGCTCCTGTGAGCGTTGAGCACACACATGCATGCACATGGTATGGACTCATTAGTGCATACATCTGTGCACACATCTCAACTCAAAACACTCTTGAATGCTTTTTGTAGACGATTTGTACAAAGCAGGTGCTTTTATTTCATAGGATTTGGGTTCTAGTTTATTGTTATGTTATTATTATATTCCCATTGTTACATTGCGATGGATGCGTTTTATTTTATGCAAAGCACTTGCAGGTAATTGTTATTGTGAAAGGTGCGATACAAATGCAGATTATTATTAATACACTCTGTTATGCATGAATGAGGAGCTACTCGTGCTCACATGAAAAAGGTGCAGTTAATCAGGAGTTGTGCAAAGACGGATGGAGGGATGAAAGGAAGGTAGGAAAGACGAAGGAATAAAAGTAAGGATGAGACTGTGCTTGTTCCGGCGTTATCGCTATGGAGCTGAAAAGTGCTGTCAATTACAGTGAAGTGTTTCGCCGCACAGCTTGCATGCACATGCACACCCAAACCCACACATAGTGCATTTATTAAGTGCTTGTGGTCGACTACGTGTGTGTGTGTGAGAGAGAGAGAGGGAGAGAGAGAGAGAGAGAGAGAGAGAGAGGAGAGAGAGACAGAGGGAGAGAGACTTTGTAACACACAGTGCTGACCAAGCTCCACTATACAAAGCGGGGGTGACATTGCTGAGCACCCTGATGGTGCAGAGTGGGAATAAGCTTCAGGGCTGCCCAGAACTATATAGAAACCCATTACTTACAGCTGAAAGCCACCCAGGTCTTCCTTATTCATACAACGCACCCACCCACCAGCCAGGAGCCAACACAGCCAGTCAGGCACCCTGTTAAATAGTCGGCTGGAAGCGGAGCATCACCCATTTCTTTCTGTAAAAGTGGACTCATTGTACAGTACATGTGAATAAAAAGGGCAAGAACAAAGGAGAACGATATGGAGAAAGACTAACATACTGTACCGAGAAAGGAAAAGGGAAGGGGAAGGGCAAAGGGATAGAGAGAAGGAGGGACGGAGAGAGAGATTCCTCTGAAAAATGAGGTGACAGAAAGCTTTTTACGGCCAGGAAGGGTGGCCAGGCAATTTTCAAATGTCTGAGACTTCTCATTTGCCGGGCTGCAAAGACACTTTATACGGTGGCAAATGTTAAACTTGTTCTGGGCACATCAAGGTCCCCTTGGCCGCCTGCATGTCTTTGCCTGGAATATAAATGTGGCTTAAGATGAGGGTACAGGGAAAAAATTGTTTCGACATCTTGTACACAAGAGTTTAAAAGGCAGAGTGGAGAATAACTTCAGGGTTCACACGGTCAAAAGTCTTGGTCCACACTTATGTTTGTGGGGGTTTTGATGAAGGACAAATGTCTGAATGTAGGATGCTCTGTGCTTTCCTGTTCAGTCTCAGCACTGCAATCTTTGTGTATGTGTTTCTGTGTAAAGGCTGAATCTCCTGATCAATTCATTCTACCAACACATTTTGTTGATAAGTGAATGAATTCTTTATTGTATAAAATGTTAGAAAAAGTGAACAATGCTCATTACAAGATCCCACAGTCCAAGGAGACAACTTCAAATGCCTCCTTTTCAAGCAAAATCCAAAACCCAACTTAACAATGAAATAACACAGAACAACTGGAAATCCTCTCATTTTCTAAGCTCGTTTGACATTTTTGTTTAAAAAGTCCATTATCTTTTTTTTATGACTACATTTGAGTAAAGCAGGACGTGTCTGAGAAAAAAAACACAATGTGGGCTTTTAATATAATGATGCTGTTAAAAAAGAAATCATATAAATTGACATGAAATGATGTAAAAACATAATCACGTAAACAGAGACTATAACTTCATAGTTGCTACTTAATAGCAACACCCAGCTCACCCATGGGTGTTAAAGGTGAACTGATATAATTACAAGGGGCGTGACAACTCTAAGATATATTGCTACAGTCTCTGTTGAGGTTGTTTCTTAATCAATATCTTTCACACATAGCAAGCCCACACACAGGCCATAAGTCACACAACGAAGCATGAAGACATTAGATCCCTTTTACGACCGCCCCTGGCCACTCAACACAAACCCCCTCACATCACCACACACACACACACACACACACACACACACACACACACACAGACACTCCAACATACAATGTTTACAGATGTACACATTTGTGTTGAATGGTGCTATCAGTTTATTACAGGAGGTCTGGGTACAGGACATGTTTCACTGGGAAGGCTGCCAGTTTCTCTCACTCTCTCGTTCTCTCTTCTCTACATTGTTTCTTTTCTCTGTCGCTCCGCTTCAGTCTGTATTTATCTCTGCATTTCCACTCTCTCCCGTTGCTTTACTGTCTGGCAGGATGTAGGGACGTATGGGACACCATAAATCTTTGTCGCGAGGACTCCTTCGTTGATCAAAGTCAGTGAAGCAGGGACACTGAATCATGCAGGGGCAAAGGCCTGGGAGCCGGTCAGTAAACCGCCACTATCAGCCCGCACCAGATCCCCCATTAGAATAAATGCAGTGGCAGACTATAGATCAGCGAGATCGCACCACATGTGTAGTGTCACAAGTTTAATCGAGCTTGGCTCTTG